>NW_006412582.1:0-628 GCF_000296735.1 Chrysochloris asiatica | reverse complement strand
ATGTGAACCTATCTGCCATGTAGCTAACTCTCAGTACTTGGACATGATGGACTCATCTGCCATGTATCTAGTATTTTGTATATGGACTTTTTGGACTTGTCAGCCATGGACCGCACTCTTAGTATAGCCACCCGTTGGACTCATATGCCATGTAGCTAGAACTCTGTATATGGAAATGTTGAACTACTCGGTGATGTGGCTTACTCTCTGTATATGGACATGTTGGACTCATCTGTCATGTAGCTAGAATACTGTAAAAGTTAATGTTGCACTAATATGCCATGTAGCTAGCTCTTTGTATATGGACATTTTGGACTCGTCTGCCATGTAGCTATCTCTCTGTGCATGGATATGTTGGAATGATCTGCCATGTAGGTAGCTCTCTGTATATGAACATATTGGGATTGTCTGCTATGTAGCTAGCTCTCTGTATATGGGTATGTTGGAATAATAAGCAAGTTGTTCAGCTCTCTGTGTATAAACATGTTGGACTCATCTGCCTTGTAGCTTGTCCTGTATATATACACATGTTGGACTCATCTACCATGTAGCTAGCTCTCAGTATATGGACACGTTGGACTCATCTGCCATGTAGCTAGAACTCTGTATATGGAAATGTTGCACTACT
>NW_006412581.1:6819-7968 GCF_000296735.1 Chrysochloris asiatica | reverse complement strand
CCATGTTTTTCTTCATATAAGCCAGCTTCTCGTTTGATTTGCTCAGCATACAGGTTGAATAAGTATGGTGAAAGAATACAACCTTGTCGCACACCTTTCTTAATTTTAAACCATTCAAGTGTTCCCATATTCTGTTTGAACAACTGCCTCTTGGTCCAGGTACAGATTCCTCGTGAGCACAATTATCCAGAATATTCATACTTCGCAATGTTGTCCATAGTTTGTCATAATCCACACAAGCAAAAGCCTTTGTGAGTCAACTCCAACTCACAGTGACAGCATGTATTTCCAAGTAGACTTATGCTCCATAGGGCTATCAATGACTGATTTTTCAGAAGTGAAGCACAAGGAAGTTTTTTGTTTTTGTTTTTGATTTTTTCTAAATGTGCCTCTGGGTGGACGCAAACTTATCTTTCATTTAATTACCAAGTGGGTTAACTGTTTGCAGAACCCAGGGATTTTGTCAATACCAACATTATTAGTTTTATAATTTGCCCTATGGCAGCTTTGTTATATTTGGTTCTTTGTTATATATGGATTCTTTGTGTACTAGATGGAAAGTCACTTGGAAAATAATACTATGATTTTTTTTTTCTTCTATATGCAGTAGTGGCATGTTGTTGTTAGGTGCCATCGAGTTGGTACCAATCCATAGCGACCTTATGCAAAGCAGTACGAAATGCCACCCGATCCTGGGCCAACCTCACTACTGTTGCCACACTTGAGTCCATCGATGCTGCAGTAGTGGATTAGACAGTATCAGTTATATTTATTTATTTTTATCCTCATCTAAATTATGACTCTTTAAGGGAAAAGACAATGCCTAGAACAAATCTCAGTTCACAATCAACATGAAAGAAGATTTACTTGAATATTAAACAAAACAAAAATTTCCTGTTCCACTATTATGTTTTCTAAAATATATCCCAAGTGGTTCTGGGATATATTATAAAAAATAGATTTGGACTGCTAACTGCAAGGTTTTCAGTTCAAACATACCAGCTGCTCTACAGAAAAAAGATGAGGTTCCCTCAAAGATTTACAGCCTTAGAAACCCTATTCAGGGTGGCTATAAATTAGAATCAACTTGATGACAGTGAGTTTGATTTTAGTTTTTAAATATGATTAGTATGCATATAGACAGAAAAC
>NW_006412581.1:5658-6199 GCF_000296735.1 Chrysochloris asiatica | reverse complement strand
CTTCGTGACACCCAAACTTCCTTGTCGAGGCTGGAACTCGACATAGGACCTCGACATATAAATTTTAATGACTTCAATATCTTGTTATTTCAATAAATCCTAAATACATTTTATTTGGAATTTAAATAATTACACTAAAAATTAATTTACATAGGTAATTTTCCCCAAATTTTTATTGTGAATTGAGTGGAAGTTTACAGTATAGATCATCAGATCTACATTCAACAAATCATATACTTTCATTACAATGATTATAATCCCCTCCAAGTACCATCTACCATCAGTTAACAGTACTTCTCTCTATTCATTTTAGCTTTTTTTTTTTTTTTTTAAACACTCAGGCATATATAATAATTTATACCACCAAAGGTCACATTCTGCAAGTCTGGCTCCTGGTCACCAGCTTTCAGTCCCTCTCTTTACATGAATCTAGAGTCCTCAGCTACTCCTTCTTTCCATGTTCCAGTCTCTGCCTCCATCTCTGGTGTCACTGCTTCTATGGATAAGGTCCAGCATTCCATTTGTGCTCTTCTCCCTTGAT
>NW_006412581.1:3428-4656 GCF_000296735.1 Chrysochloris asiatica | reverse complement strand
GAAGGATGTCATGCTGGGTAAGATGGAGGGTCAGAGAAAAAGAGGAAGACCCCCAACGAGATGGATTGGCCAGGTGGCATCATTGGTGGCATCAAGTGTGGCAGCGGTAGTGAGGTTGGCCCAGGATTGGACATTGTTTCGTTCTTCTGTTCATGGGGTAGCTATGAATTGGTTCCAACTCGATAGCACCTGACAACAACAATAAATGTCTAAGTTGCCCATCCCTAGCTACCCTATATAGAGAGGGGACAGTATTGATAACTTGATGCGAAGACTCCTTCCCTCTATGTTGCTATTTTGAGCTACAACCTCCATGAATATAGGTAAAGTTCATCAAACTGTAGTACTTTACCCTCATCCCCTTTATCAAAAATTGTTTTCTAGTCGAGTTCTGATTATCAAGCCATGGAGGCTAGGTCAAATGGGTATTATCTGCAAGTTAGGCGTTCTTGTGCATCTTGCCTCATTTCATACCAGCTGGATTCTTCACTATCAGCTCTAGTGCTCTGTGGCAACGTCCTTAGAGTCCTTAAATTTGTCCCGATTTTTTCATTGATCACCTTTATGATTCTGGGATTTACATTTAGGTAATTAATGTATATGGCATGAGGTAAAGGTCCTATTTTAATCTTTTGCATATCAGTTTCCTGTTTTGCCAGCATCATCTGTTGAAAAGATGTTGTCTTCCCAGTCAATGTACTTAAACACTTTGTAAAGATCAGTTGGCTGTATATGGATGGGTTAATTTCTTGATTTTCAGTTGTCAATTCTGTTCCACTGACCTATGTATCTTTCATTGTACCAAACCAGGCTGTTTTGACTGCAGTAGCCATGTAGTAAATTTTGAAATCAGGGAATGAGAGGCCTCCAACTCTGTTCTTTTTAAACAATGCTTTGCTTATACTCTTTCTTTTCCATATAAAGTTTGTAATTGTTTTTCCATCTCTCTAAAGAATGTCATTGGACTCTAGATTGGGATTGTGTTAGATTGTATAGATTAAACGTGCAGACTGCTTTTGGTAGTATTGACATTTTCACAATGTTAAGTCTTCCTATCCAGGAACATGGTATTTTCTTCCATTTTTGTAAGTCTCTTTTGGTTTCTTGTAGTAGTGTTTTGTAGTTTTGTTTGCATAGGTCCTTTGTTTCTCTGGGTACATCTATTCCTATATATTTCATACTTTCGGTGGCTATTGTAAATGGTTTTGTTTTCCTAATGTCTTTTTCA
>NW_006412581.1:0-1046 GCF_000296735.1 Chrysochloris asiatica | reverse complement strand
TGGTATCTGTTCATTGGTCTCTGGCTATCTGTGCACCTCCATTAGGATGACTAGAGAGGATGCCTGAGCAAATGGATTCCCCTCCCCGACCCCTGAGGGGTTCTACTGCACATGCACACAAATCTCTTTGAAATTAAAAGTGACAGTTTCCACTTAAAACCAAACAGCTACCACACGTCTGTCAGTTTGTCGTACTGTGGTGGTTGTGAGTTCCTATGATTCTGAAAGCTATGGCACTGGTATTTGAAATAATCAGCAGAGTCGTCCATGGTAGACAGGTTTCAGATGAGCTTCCAGACAAAGACAAACAAGGAAGAAAGAGTGACTAACTACTTTAGAATCTTTATGAATTGCAGAGAAACACTGTGAGATATAGGGAAAGAAAAGGAGCCCCTTAGGTTGGAAGGCACTCAAAATGCGACTGGGGAAGAGCTGTCTCCTCAAAGCAGAGTTGACCTTGATAATGCAAATGGAGTAAATCTCATGGTAGAAAAGCCCGCTGATAGGGCACAGCTCAGAATGAAGAGAAACTGCTGTAAACATCCATTGAAAATTGGAACATGGAATGTATGAAGTATGAATCAGGGAAAACTGGAAGTTGTCAAAATGAAATGCAACACATAAACATCGATATCTTAAGCATTAGTGAGCTGAAATGGACTGGTATTGGCCATTTTGAATCTGACAACCACATGGTTTATAACAGGAATGACAAATTGAAGAGGAATGGTGTTGTATTCATCATCAAAAAGAACATATCCAGATCAGTCCTGAGGTACAAAGCTGTCTGTGATAGGATAATATTCATGCGCCTACATGGAATCCCAGTTAATACCACTATTATTCAAATTTACACACCAACCCCTAAAGCCAGTGAGGATTAAATAGAAGAATTCTACCAACTTCTTCAGTCTGAAATTGATCAAATATGCAATCATTACTGGTGATTGGAATGCAAAGGTTGGGAGCAAAGAGGAAGGATCAGAAGTTGGAAAACATGGCCTTGATGATAGAAATGATGCTGGAGAATGCATGATAGAATTCTG
>NW_006412580.1:7089-8147 GCF_000296735.1 Chrysochloris asiatica | reverse complement strand
GCAGAGGATACAAGCTTGCTTGCTGAAAGTGAAGAGGACTTAAAATACTTACTGATGAAGATCAAAGGCCACAGCCTTTGGTATTGATTGCATCTCCATGTAAAGAAAACAAAAATCCTCACCCTGGACCAATAAACAACATTCTGATCAATGGAGAAAAATTGAAGTTGTCAACGACTTCATTCTTCTTGGATCAACTATCAACACTCATGGAAGCAGCAGTCAGGAAATCAAACAACATATTGCATTTGGAAAATCTGCTGCATAAGACCTTTTTAAAGTGTTGAAGAGCAAAGATTTCGGCTTCAGGACTAAGGTGCCATTGAGTGAAGCCATTGGTACTTTCAATAACCTCATATACATGTGAAAGCTGGATAGTGAATAAGGAAGACTGTAGAAGAATTGATGCTTTTGAGTTATGGTGTTGAAGGAAAATATTGAAAGTACAGTGGCTTGCCAAAAGAACAAACAGATAAGTATTGGAAGAATTGCAGCCAGAGTGCTACTTGGAGGCCAGGATGGCCAGACTGTCTCTCATACTTGGGACATATTATCAGGAGGGACCAGTTGCCTGAAAAGGATATCATGTTTGGTAAGGTGGAGGGTCAGAGAAAAAGAGGAAAACCCCCAGAAAGATGATTGGCAAAGTGGCAGCATCAGTGGGCTCAAGCATGGCAAGAATAGTGAGGTTGGCCCAGGACTGGGCAGTGTTTCGTTCTGTTGTGCACAGGGTCTCTGTGAATCGGTATCGACCCAAAGGCACCTAACAAAAACAACATATAAATATGGAATCAAAAATATGTGGCTTTGGGATTGGTGTGTTTCTTTTGCATAATCTCCTAGAGGTTCTTCCAAGTTGTTTTTTGTGTATCTGTCAATAGTTTCATCATCTTTATTACTAAGTAACATTATTTCTTACTTAAATATATGATGGCAGTTATCAACAAAACTACGTTAGCCTGGATTTTTCATTTTTAGAAAAATTTTAAGAAAGTCTTTCAACTTCTACCGTGGGGCTATAGGATCAGCATTGGACTGCGAACCACAGGTTGGCAGTA
>NW_006412580.1:3985-5220 GCF_000296735.1 Chrysochloris asiatica | reverse complement strand
GGCTTTAATGTTAATAATTACTGAATCAGAGTTGGAAAGATTACCTAAATTTAAAAGGCTATAAACTGGTCAAAACACAAGATGAATTCAGAATGAAACTCCTGTTTGTCAATGAATACTCTCTCCCGGATATACTGAAAACTTTTTTGTCTACAAACTAGGAAATAGGCTCGAAACCTGATATGGAATATAATCATAACCCACAAGAGGATGTTCTGGAGCGCCTGGCTTATGCAGAACAGTTGGTGGTGGAGTTGAAGGATATTATTCGGCAGAAAGATGTAGAGCTACAACAGAAAGATGAGACTCTACAGGTACCATTGTTTTTGTGTTTTATTGGTGAGCATTTGATACCATTCAGTTAGATTTGTCTCTTTCGTAGATTATCAGAAAATCTGATTCTTCTTTCCCTAATACTATATAAAACGATGCCTATTGCAGATAAGTTTTGTTATGTGCTGGATAGTAGTAAACAAATATTTTATACATTTACTATTTTTCTTCCCTTCAGGAAGAACGGAAAGTTGCTGATAGCAAAATTAAGAAAGTAAAGCTTCATGCTAAGGCCAAAGTGACTTCTTTGAATAAACACATAGAAGAACTAAAGGCACAAGGAGGGACTGTTCTGCTTACAGGGCCTCAGTCTGAACAGCAACACTCCGAGGTATGGTGGCTGGGTAGAACACATATTTTCTAAGGAGTCCTGGTGTGACGCTGTGGGCTAATGCGTCAGACTGTGAAGTCATTTGAACTGCAAGGTCCACGGTTCAAGCTCACCAGCTTCTCCTTGGAAACCCTATACAGGGTCGCTATGGGTCAGAATCGACTCGACGGCACTCAACAACAACAACAAAGTTAAAAAGGTCCCCCCAAGATCTTCACTAAGCATAAACATTTCTAAAGCTAAAGTTATGAAGCACATAATGCTGGCCTTTCTTATTGCGCTTGCAATCAGCTGGCCACATACAGGAATCATAGAAGGCTTATAGAAAACATGAATGCAAAGCACCAGTTGTGACCAAGACTTTCAGAGAATTCAATGAAGCCACCGGAAGAAATATGCGGAAGAAGATGAGGCATTCTGCTCCCGTAAAGGTTTTTAAAACCTCGGAAATCCTATATAGGGTCGCTGTGAGTTGGGACCGACTCAGCTGCTACTACTACCATCACACCAGAAGAAATAAGTACTTTCATGAGGAATTTTTACAAAGGAGAGGAACATACCTTTTGAAGGA
>NW_006412580.1:2005-3244 GCF_000296735.1 Chrysochloris asiatica | reverse complement strand
AGAGCTTACTAAAAACTTTCTCAATTTTCTCAGGTAGTTTCTTCATTGATTTTCCAACTTTTGAGTTTTTCTTTCTTCTCCTGGCTGTTTTTCTCCATGTTGTTTTGTTTCTTCTCATTTCTTCTCTTTTATATTGTTAGATTTAAAAATTAAACTATTTTATGCTTTATTCATTTTTTTAGCTGTGATCACTACCTCCATCTGTTAAATGAAAGGACTGAATTAAATAATTTCTAAATTCTCACAATCAGTCATAGCAGCCCTTTGTTGTTGTTGTTATGTGCCGTGGAGTCAGTTCCGACTCTTAGTGACCCTGTATAGGGTTTCCGAGGCTGTAAATCTTTACAGGAGCAGAAAGCTGAGGCTTTCTCCCATGGAACGGCTGGTAGTTTCGAACTGCCGACCTTGAGGTCTGCAGCCCAATTCGTAACCACTACGCTACCAGAGCTCCTTAGCAGCCCTTTGATTATCACCATATTTTCACATATAATGTTTCCATGGAAACAAAATGCCATGCATATAGCACGCAGAGGGTACATTGAAATACATGAGGAGGCTGCAAAGTTTGGGGAAATGAAGGACGCCTTCATTATTTGTGTGAAAATATGGTATACACACAGTACAGAGCTCGGTATATTGAGGTATATAGTATAGTTGAAGAAATGATAACAATCTTCAGATGCTTAATTATTATGTGGAGGAAAATACAATTATTCTGTGTAGTTCCAGTTATTGTAGCTTCCTTTGAAGGGTGCATTCAAAAGTCAGAATCTGGTTCAGTCTAAGAAAGGATGTTAGGAGAGAAAATAGAATGTAGTATTCCCGTCACTGCTTCTTTTTTCCAGCATTTCTTCTTGATTGAAAACCAGTTGTGGGTCTCTGAACTCTGTCCTCTAGTTCTTCAAGCCAATAAAACCGTATATGTTCTTTTGTTTTAGTCCTGTATATCTTACTCTCAAACAAAAAGCTACAAAAGAAACAGCCAGTGCCATTTTCCTTCCAACTACTGACTCTTCTAGAATTTTCCTGCTTTTCATTGTTTTCCAGTATCTTCAGATAACTGCTTTCTATATTACCCAGAGTTGGTAGCTTGTGAGAGGGTTATCTAATAGAAGCTGCTTGGCAACACTGAATATGGAAAAGCTTCTTTGCATGTTGTTAAGGCAGCTGTTATTTTATTTGTTTGAATTTTATAACTTAGTTTTTCTTTACCTGTCATCTGCTATTTCTCCTCTGCTG
>NW_006412580.1:0-478 GCF_000296735.1 Chrysochloris asiatica | reverse complement strand
GATAATTTTATTAGAATATGCACTGGTGTTTGTCATTCTGGGTTGATATTTTTAGGTATCCAGTATGTTCTTTTAATTTGTGGTTGCAATTCTTTTTATTTTTTTTGAATTATATAACTTTCAGTATTTGCTCTATTCTTTTGCTTCGGTTTTTCTTCTTTTGGACCTTGAAAGATTTGTGTTTTTGATTTTCAATATTTGTCACTTTTTCTCAATTTCTTTTTTAAAAATTTTTATTTGCTTTTAAAAGTTTCCTTTTTCCTTTTATTTTCTTTTATTTCTCTTAAGACATACGTTCTGTATTTACTTTTGTTTTCCTTTTCTGAATTTTTTTTTCTTACAGAATTTTTCTGTCAGCTAATTTTTGAGTTTTCTGAATTCTGATTCATGTTGTTCTTGCATACTTCAAAATGTTAAACTACTTTTGAAATAGATTATAATATTTTGATGTTTTGAACATGACTATGTTATGGTTTAA
>NW_006412579.1:6305-8134 GCF_000296735.1 Chrysochloris asiatica | reverse complement strand
ATCTGACAGTATTTCTCTGCTATTCATAGAGTTTTCAGTGACTAGTGATTCAGAAGTAGTTTGTCACTCTTTTTTCCTAGTCTGTCTTTGTTTGGAAGCTCATCTGAAACCTTTCCACCATGGGTGACCCTGCTGGTTATTTAAAATACCGGTGGCATAGCCCTCAGAATCACATACATTTATCTAATTATTGAAAATGTCCAAGAAATAACAGAAGATCTTGGCATATGCCCAGAAACAAAATAGAGTAACTGAGACAAATGAGCTGGAGGTAGAGCTAGACTTCTCATTGGAATGAGGGTAGACTTTGGAACTGCCTTAGAAGGAATTCAGAAGAATGATATTCAGGTGCATCCAGATGTTTGTTCCACAGAGATGTTGAGAAAAATAAGGAAGAAGCCAGGAAAGCACTTCAGGAACAATCAAATAAGATAGATATAGCATTGGAAACAATTCAAACCTGCAAAAAAGGTCCAAACAATAATAAAATATCAGAAATGGATAATGTGCCTGCTAGTAACTCTTTCTCTACATGCATGTGTGTGTGTGAGAGGAAGAAACGGATAGAACGTGTGCAAGCATATTCAGCCTTGCGTTGTTGTATTAGTAAATTGGGGTGATATAGGAAGAAAACTGTTAGAAATAATTGGGTAGAAGATAAAAATAAGACATTATATAGTGTTTGGTAGTTAAATCCTAGATTTAAATTGACTCCATATCTTGACACTTTTATAATTTTGGGCAAATTATGTAAGTATTTTATACTTCAGTTTTGTCATTCATAAAATAAGTATAATAATAGCATGTGCATCATATATTTATAAGGTTTACATGTAAAAAGACTTCTGAGCAAGTCTGCAGTAAATGCTGTTGTATGCCATTGTCTCAGTTTGACTGTATAGGGTTTCCCTGAATGGTTGGTGGGCTTGCAATGCTGCCTTTGTAGTTAGCAGTCTAGTGCTTATTCTGCAGTGTCATACCAGGTTAGTAAATGTTAGTTAATATTAACTATATGGTTTAAACCAACCAGTGCTCCTCAGAAATTCTCTACAAGGTTGCTACAGGACAATTTACTAGATGATACTAAAGAACAGCAACATCATAATCAGTACTACCCAGATGTTTGACTTCTCTGCTTGAAGTTGAGTAGAACTATCAATATCAAGATTTCATTGAGTACCTGATCTCTAGTATTAGAAATAGTCCTATGAAAGGCACTACTGATGTAGTGGAGGAAAAACCCAAATCAAAATTAAACAAAAAAATTAGTTGCCATGAAGTTGATTCCAAATCATGGCAACCCCCGTGTGTTTCAGAGTAGTATGCACTCCATAGGTTTACAGTGGCAGTGATCTTTTGAAAGTCAATCACTAGGTCCTTTTTTTTCTCCAGATACCTGTGGGTTGATTTCAACTGCTATTTTTGCAGTTAGTAGCTGTGCCCTTAACTGTTTTCATCATTTAAGGACTCTTAGACAGAAGTAAAGGAAAGAGAACTAGTATCAGTGAAATTCTTACCATTGTTCAGTAACCCTTTCAGGTTGTTATGTTGCTGGGTACCATCGAGTCAACTCTGACTCATAGTAACCCTATCTATGCACAGCAGAAGGAAACACTGTCTGATTCTATGCCATCCTCAAAATTGTTATATTTGAGACCCATTGTTGCCACTCTGTCAATCCACATCACTGAGGGTCTTCCTCCATATCACTGACACTCCATTTTACCAAATGTGGTGTAGTGAATTATCTAATGTTTCTTCTATCCATAGTGTGTAACCTCACCACACAACATTTCTGCCCTGCTGGATCTGGGTAAGAGAGTTGGGAA
>NW_006412579.1:2237-3585 GCF_000296735.1 Chrysochloris asiatica | reverse complement strand
TGATACTGTAGTGAATAATGCTTATCAGGACGGAGTGTGAGGGTTGGAAATGCAAAGGTAGACGTTTTGTAACAAGGAAGGGAGTGATTAATTCTCCAGGATAGGAGAGGAGATCTCTGGGACCATCAACGGAGAAGAGCCTAGAGCGGGACCCTACCCAGAAAGACAGAGATGCCTGAGATAGAGACAGAGGTGATCACGTGGAATGATGAAGTGGTGGGGGACTTTGGACCCAGAGAGGGAAAGGGACTGTGGGCCAAAAACTGGGGGGAAGAGAGGGAAGTGTAGGGGGCGGGTTTCTGGGATATACCCTTTGGGTGGTTGATGATGCATGGAGGGGATTGGAACCATGGCAGTGAGATGATAGACGATGGAATGAATGTAAAACTAAAGTTCTCCCATGTAAACTACCATATAATTTACAATAAAACATTAAAAAAATAAAAGCACAGCAGAGATGTATTCTCTTCACTATTCTTGTCTCCACTGTATATTTATGTGATGCCACACTTGCCTAGAGTTTGTAAATGCTAGCAAACTCTATTTCCTTTTAATCATGGTAACAGGAGTAGCCTTTTCTTATCTCCAAACCCCTAGATATTTTCTAATTATTTCAAAACTAGCATTTATCATTACATCTAATTAGTAGTTAAGTCTTTTATGTTCACCCTAGCTCTGCCCTTGTTATCTTTGCTTAAGCAATTTTATATTTAAATATTATCTTTTAGTGGTCACTTAAAAAAAAAAAAACTTTATTGTTACCTGAATGAAACTTTACATAGAAGTTGGTTTTTTTTTTTTTTAAGTGTTTATTGTGAATTATGTGGGTTTACATGGGAGAGCATCAGTTTTACACTCATCCTATCTTACTTCGGTTCATTGCAATGATCACAATTCCCTGCATACATCATCAAATAACCAAAGGCCCACCCCCCTCCTCTGGCTGTCAGCAAACAGTCCCTCTTCCTCCCTGAGTCCAGTCTCCAGCCGCTCCATCTGTCCACATCACAGTCTCTGTCTCCATCCCTGGCGTCGCTGCCTCTCTGGGTAGGGTCCCGCACTCCCCTCTTCTCACTTGATGGTTCCAGGGGCCTCCTCTCCTGGCCTGCAAAATCAATCATTCCCTACTTTTGTCAAAAAACATCTACCTCTACATTTCCAACCTTCGCAGTCAGTCCTGATGGCAATTATTCACTATTGTACCACAAGAGTTTTATCCCCATTTCCTTTTGCCTGCCTGGTCCCAACAGTTTGGAAATCATTCAGTGGAGGTTCTACCTACCCCTGCCCCATCTGGAACTAGGCTCCCTCTTGAAAGCTTATAAGCCAGTCACCTCTTGCCTTTATA
>NW_006412579.1:0-899 GCF_000296735.1 Chrysochloris asiatica | reverse complement strand
TTTCTGGCTATTCCTCTCTCCCCCTCAAGTGTCTATTTCACAATGGTAGGCAATGGAAACAAAGATTCAAAAGACAGCCACGCATCTTAACATTATTCCCCTATTTTACCCATTCAAACCATACCTCAGTCCCTGTATCCCGAAGCACTGTTGTTCCAAGGTTGTGCATACATCATCATTTACCTCTGTCCCACTTACCCCATGTGAACCTGCCTAACTGTTCTCCCATCCGCCTTTTTCTTCCATTCCCATACCCCTTCTTGTGTATTGCCGCCGCCACCCCCCAGCACTCAAGCTTTCCTGTGTCTGTTCCGAACACTGTGCTCTATCTTCCTCTCCCTGCCTCCCCTGTTCTCTATCCCATACATCCTGGTGATCAGCAATTATATATATAGTTTTTTCCCCTTTTGGGTGGGTCCTTTTTCTAGTCTTTTACAATAATGGTCCTATGCAGTATTTCTCCTTTTGTGACTGACTAATTTTGTTCAGCATAATGTCCTCAAGGTTCATCCATGTTATGAGGTGGCTAGCAGCTTCCTTGTTCTTCGAGGTAGCATAGTATTCCATTGTGTGTATGTACCAAAGTTTGTTTATCCATTCTTCAATTGATGAGCATTTAGGCTGTCTCCATCTTTTTGGTATTGTAAATAGTGCTGCTGTGAACATTGGTGTGCATATATCTACTTGTGTTATGGCTCGTATTCCTTGTGGATAAATACCAAGTAGAGGAATTGCTGGATCATAAGGCATTTCTATTTCGAACCTTCTGAGGAAGCGCCATATTGCTTTCCAGAGAGGTTGGACCATTTTGCAATCCCACCAACAATGCAGGAGGGTCCCAGAGTCTCTGCATCCTTGCCAGCATTTATTGTCCTCTACTTTTTTGATCTTTGCTGTTA
>NW_006412578.1:2721-8306 GCF_000296735.1 Chrysochloris asiatica | reverse complement strand
AACTGTGGTACATACACACAATGGAATATTATGCTACCTTGAAGAATAACAAGGAAGCTGCAAGCCACCGCATAACATGGATGAACCTTGTGGACATTATGTTGAGTGAAACTAGTCCCACTTTCATGACCCTAATTCAGGATCTAACTTCACATCTACACTAGTATAATATTGTCTCTCTATCCTTACTCTCTCCTTTTTTCTATCTCCTACACTAGTTATTAGATAAATCTTTCTAAACACAGCTTTCACAAGCCCTTTTCCTGCTCAAATGTTTTTAATAGCTACCCCCTGCTGGGCAAATACACATTAAACTTCTTGGCATAGCATTTAAGGTTCACAGTTCAAGCTCACCAGTCACTCCTCAGAAACCCTATACAGGGTCGCTATGGGTTGGAACCGACTTGACAACACTTAAGAACAACAAAATCTAACAACTACTACTTTCTTAACCACTCTATCCTTATGTACAACAGATACCCGAAAAAGAAAATTATGAAGGTCATGTTATTTTGTTAACCTAGTAATAGTTTTATGCTTGTTGTTGTTAAGCGTTATTGTTAAGTGTCAGTTACAACTCATAGCGACCCTGCATAGGGTTTGCAAAGAGCAGCTGATAAACTGGAACCGCCAACCTTGCGGCTCAAATTGACTTTGCAGTCCAGTGCATTCATCAACAATGCCACACCAGGATTCTAATTTTATGCTAAGTATTCATAAATTAGAAACAAAAGAGATTTAACAAGGTATGAACTGAACTAGAAAAATCAGTTTTCCTAGGGATGACATGTGAGGTTGAATGTGAAAACCTTAATGGTAGATTGTTGTTAAGAAAAGCCATAAAATCTTTATAAAGTTTTCTAAGAAGATACATTTAAAGATTAGTAAAACTCGAAAAGACATTTGAATTATATAATTGTTGTTAAGTGCTATCAAGTTGGTTCCCTCGCAAACCCTGTTTCCGAGGAGCAGCTAGTAGGTTTGAACTGACAATCCTGTGGTTCATAGTCCAGAGCTAATCATACAGTGCCATACCAAGTGTCAAATTACATAATATAAACAACAAATTTTCTAAAACTAGGTAACTGAAGGTCAAAGGAATTGAGTGATTTATCCACATTGAGGCAGCTATTTCAGATGGTTTTAGAAACAAATGAAAATAGCTAATATTTTACTATTTACTTTCTGTGCTTAGTGCATGATTCATATTATCTCATTTAATCTTTGCATCAATCCTTAGAACTTTCATATACTTCATTTTACATGTAAAGGAAGTCTATCATTAAAACTCTTTCTCTGAGTTTTGGTATTTAGGACTCAGCCCACTGTGTGATTTGACTTGTTCCTTCCAAAACACTTCTTTTCTGAACCTTACTCCACTCTGTAGCTTTGCAAAGAGTACTGCTGTACCTAAAACAAACTTTAAATATATTTTCCCAGTTTACTTACATAATTCCATGCTAACATAAGCAGGAAAACTACTTTCCATAAAGAAGATTAGTAAAATCTCATTTTTACATTATAGCTACCCTTCCAACATGTTGTTGTTTTTAAATAAACAAAGAAACAAAAACTCAGATAAGGTCGGTGTTATAATCACCTCTGAAGACTGAGGAAAACACCACAATGAGCTGAAGATTACTTGTCTAAAAAATGGTACTTTGCCCAAGATGATACTTACTAGCACATAACAGCATGTCCGTGGAAAAGAGGTAAGAAAGTATCAATGAATGGATAACTAAGTGCTAGCATTGATGAATTAGACAAATAGAAACTAGTCTTTCAAAAAGTCTGGTGGCAAAGGTAAAAAATAAGGTCATGTGGTAGCTGGAGGTGTTTGTTTAGCATGGAGAAATTGAACATGTGCAGGAGCTGACGAAAGAGAGAAGGTTAAAGACACAGAAAGCAGAATCCCAGAGGCTTTTGTTTCACAAGACAACAAATTCACAGAGACACGGTCACTTATGCCACAAAATGACTTAAGCTACAGAATTTAGGTAATTTATAACAACAGTACTTATACTTTAAAAATGGTGAGTCTTAATACTCAAAAATTTTAGAGAACTAGGTATTCTCCCTACCTGAAACTGTGTTCATCCATTTTTCAACTATTGCACCAGTGTTTGGACATAGTAAATTAATGAGTGAATTGTTATACAATGAAGATTTCTAAGATAAAATAACATTTAAATTTTTTAAAAGACATGTTACTCACTATAGATTGAAAATATTCTGGTGAGATGCCTTCCAATTCAAGGATTTTATCCTCAAGTTTTTTAATTCTCTGATAAATGTCTCTTGGTACGGGACCACCTAAAGACAATAAAAAGAAATTCTGAGATGCTATTGAATAATTGTCTTCTACAATTTTTTATTTTTTTAAATACCATACAAAGACACTTACAGAAAGGAATGGGAAATACATACTAAGTAAATTAATGAGCAAACATAAAGTGATATTCTTAATTCATATTTTCACAGTATCTCTAATACTTAACAACAACACTTAACAAGAAGCCTAATTTCTTCCTTGACCTGGAAAATGTTAAAGAGGCCATTACTATAAATCTGAACTAACTTTCTGAGAGAATGGGTACCTTAAATACCCATGATATACAGCCAAGCTGAGGCAGCGAACCATCACTAGAAGCCACGGAGCAGCACGTCTGAGGGAGAGAGAGGTGTGATTGATTTTTCATCTTTCACTTTTCATTCTTCATGTATCTCTCCTCTTCACCCCAATGGCGCCCTCACTGCACACAGCCCAGATGCCGTCAGGTGGGTGAGAGTACACCCCCAATAGGGTTCAGCATTACACCCACAGTTTTCCAACAGCACAGAGAGGAAATCCGCAGGCTGCTTCTTATGACGTTTTGACACTGGGAACCTGTCCCATCGTTTACCTAGGCGGGACCCTTTGCACAGCAAAGGCCAGTGAACAGTGTCAATCACAATTCTATTTTTGTTTTTGACTGGTGGTTTCTGTCTCTGCTTTTATATTGTTTCTGTCTTTGGTCCTTTTGGCCTCACTATTCTCCCAGGGGTGGGAGCTTTTTCTTCCTACTTTACCCAAGAAGAGACAGCAACTGTGCCCATATAGCCAAGCTACAAGCACACCCTGTAGTACCCCACCATCTGGACAAGAGCCAAAACCAGCTGCTAGGCATTACACGTGAAAAGGGAAGCCTATCTCCAGATCATATCCACAAGGAGATGCTCAGAAAACTTAACAAAAATCAACATACATCCATTTAAGCATTAAAAACTCACCTAACTATTGAAAATGTCCAAAAAAACACAATTAAAGATATAAACATATGTCCAAAAACAAAAAAAAGTAACAGACAAATGATCTGGAAACAGACACACTTTGCAATAGAAAAGCAGGCTCTGGATTTGCCTGAGACGGCATTCAGAAGAATAATATGGAAACAAATTCAAATGCTCTGAAAAGGGGTAGAGGTAAATAAGGAAGAAGTCAAGAAAGTGCTACAGAAGTAATCAAACAAGATAGATACGGCATTGGAAACAATCCAAAACCTGCACAAAGAAGTCCAGATAATTAACAATAAAATATCAGAAACGGACAAAACACTGAAAGGGCAAAGAGTCAGAATAGAAGAGATGGAAGCCAGAACCAGTGAACTGGAAGACAAATCTCTCAATACTGCTAAGATAGGAGAGCAAGCAGAAAAAAGGTTTAAAAAAATCTCAAAAGAGTCTGGATAACATGAAAAGGAATAATTTAAGAATTATTGGCATTCCAGAACAGGAAGAACCACAGAAGTCTACAGAAGAGACAGCTGAGCTCCTGGAAGAAAATTATCCTAACATCTTGAAGGACAAGAAGATAAACATTCAAGAAGCTGAAAGAACCTCAGGAAGGATAGACCCCAAAAGAAATTCACCGAGACATATCATAATCAAGATCTCTGAAATCAAAGACAAGGAGAGACTCCTAAAAGCAGCCAGAAAAAGAGACGTGTTACCTACAAATGCAAACAAATCAGATTATGCTCTGACTTCTCAGCAGAAACTATGAAGGCAAGAAGGCAATGGGGTGACATATTGTTGTTGTTGTTGTTAAGTGCCATAGAGTCGGTTCCGACCCATAGCGACCCTATATAGGGTTTCCAAGGAGCAGCTGGTGAGTTTGAAATGCCGATCTTGCAGTTCAAACATAAAAAACCCCAAAAGAAAAAAACTGCCTAACAAGAATCATCTATCCAGCAAAACTGTCAATCAAATTCGATGGTGCAATCAAAACATTCCAGGATAAACAGAAGCTAAGAGATTTTGTTAAAGCCAATCCAGTGCTTCAAAACATCCTAAAGGGAGTTCTTTGGAATGAAAACCAGCAAGAACAGACAACAACCAGAGATTGGCAAACGTGGCAACATCACTTGGAACTCAGTCAATGGATAGCAGAGTTCAGAACAGAACTAAATTACAGCAATGAATTCAGAGGACCTGTGAGGCCAACCAAACATCAAAATATTAACAACGTCAAAGAAGGGAAAATATAGGAACAAAGATCCAGGTGGTGATGAGGTTGAGTAGATGGCAGAATACAATAGACTGCATTAAATGCAGGGAAAACTTAACAGACTGTAGGGCAACCACGAAGAAAATTAATACTTCACAACTTACCGTGAAAATGAAGATCCAAGCAGAACAAGGAGACAAGAAGCACACTATCTCAGGATCAAAGGGTCAATTGATCAAGACGACATAACCATAATAAATATCTACGTTCCCAATGAAAGAGCACGAAGATACATGAAGCAAACCTTACTAGAATTGAAGAAATAAATAAATCTACAATTATAGTGGGAGATTTTAACAAGGCACTCTTGAAAAGGGACAGAACAACCAGAGAGAAACTTGACAAAGTTACAGAGGAACTAAACAACGCAATTAACCAATTTGACCTGAGATGTATACAGAGCATTCAATCCAACAACAACACAATTTACATTCTTCTCCAGTGAGCATGGAACATTTTCCAGAATTGACCATGTGCTAGAACACAAAGCAAGCCTCCATAAATTTACAAACATCAAAATTCTACAGAACATCTTCTCAGACCAAAATGCTATAAAACTAGATATCAACAATACGAAGACCAAGGAAATAAAGTCAAATACATGGAAACTAAAAAACACCTTGCTGAAAAGTGACTGGGTAAAAGAAGAAATCAAATGTGAATTCATAAAGTTCCTAGAAACAAATGAGAATGAAAACACAATATACCAAAATCTTTGTGGCACGGCGAAAGCAGTGCTGAGAGGACAATTTATTGTGATTAAGGAGCACATCCAAAAAGAGGAAAGAACCAAAATTAATACATTAATACAGTATCTTTAACAATTAGAAGCAGACCAGCAGAGGGAACCTACAGTCACCAAAAGAAGGGACAAAATAAAGATAAGAGCAGAAATAAACGAGATGGAAAACAGAAAAACTATAAAAAAAATTAACAGGACAAGAAGCAGGTTCTCTGAAAAGATTAATAAAATCCACAAACCACTGGCAAAACTAACAAAAGAAAAGAGGGTAAGGACACAAATAACTCTCATTAGAAA
>NW_006412578.1:0-521 GCF_000296735.1 Chrysochloris asiatica | reverse complement strand
AATGTTCAAGATCACTAGCCATTAGAGAGATGCAAATCAAAACAACAATGAGATATCATCTCATACCAGCATTAACAGCAAAGATAAAAAAAAAGAAGAGGACAACAAATGCTGGTGAGGATACGGAAAGACTGGGACCCTCCTGCTTTGTTGGTGGGAATGTAAAATGGTCCAACCACTCTGCAAAGCAATATGGCGCTTCCTCAGAAGGTTGGAAATAGAAATAACTTACGACCCCGCAATTCCTCTACTTGGTATTTTCCCACAAGAAATATGAGCCTAACATGAGAAGATACATACAAACCAATGTTCATAGCAGCAATATTTACAATAGCAAAAAGATGGAGATAGCTTAAGTGCCCATCAATTGAAGAATGGATAAACAAACTGTGGTACATACACACAATGGAATACTATGCTACCATGAAGAATAAGGAAGCTGCAAGCAATTGCTAACATGGATAAACCTTGAGGATATTGGCTGGCTGGCTGTATGCCATGGAGTCGGTTCCAACTCATAG
>NW_006412577.1:7671-9350 GCF_000296735.1 Chrysochloris asiatica | reverse complement strand
TTTCAGAACTGACTTGATTGCACTAAAACAACAACAACAACAATACTCTTTCAATTGTCAAAATTGAAGCTTCCTTTTTACTGTAATATAGTATGATATAATATAATGATGAAGATCTAAAGCAACAGCCTTAAATACGCATTCTACCCCAATATTAGGAAAACAAAACTCCTCACAACTGGGCCAATAAGCAACGTCATGAGAAATGAAGAAAAGATTGACATTGTTAAGAATTTCCTTTTATTTAGATCCACAATTAACACCCATTGAAGCAGAAGTCAAAAAATCAAAGGACGTATTGCACTAGGCAAATCTACAGCAAAAGACTTGTTTAAAGAGTTAAAAAGAAAAGATGTAATTTTGAAAACTAAGGTGTGCATTAGGCAAATCTTCTGCACAAGACCTCTTTAAAGTTTTCAAGAGCAAAGATATCAGTCTGAGGACTAAGGTGCACCTGACCCAAGGTGTGGTATTCTCAATAACCTCATATGCATGCAAAAGTTGGATAGTGAATAAGGAAGATTGTAGAAGAATGGATGCATTTGAGTTACGGTGTTGGGGAGACCATTGAAAGTGTCATGGGCTGCCAAAAGAACAAATAGATCTGTGTTGGAAGAAATACAGCCAGAGTGCTCCTTGGAAGCCAGCATGGCCAGACTTCATCTCTCATACTTCGGACATATTGTCAGGAAGGCCCAATCACTGAAGAAGGATATCATGTTTGGTAGGGTGGAAGGTCAGAGAAAAAGAGGAAGAACCCCAACAAGATGGATTGGCACAGTGGCAACATCAATAGACTCAAACGTAGCACCAATCATGAGGTTGGCCCAGGATCAAGCAGTGTTTCAATCCGTTGTGGATAGGGTTGCTATGACTGGCTCGATGCACCTAACAACAGCAAGGTGTGCCTGACCCAAGTGTTGATATTTTCAGTGAACTCATATGCATGTAAGAAATGGACAATGAATACAAAAGACTGAAGAAGAATTGATGCATATGAATTATGGTATTGGTGAAGAATATTCAACATCACATGGGCCGCTAGAAGAATGAACAAACCTGCCTTGGAAGAAGTACAGCCAAAATGCTCCTTAGAAGTGAGGTTGGTGAGACCTTGTCTCTCTCACATACTTCAGACAGATTGTCAGGAAAGACCAGTCCCTGGAAAATAGCATCTTGCTAGGTAAAGTGAGAAGGAAAAGAAGAAGATCCTCAACAAGATGGAATGACATGGTGGCTACAAGGGTTGCAAATATAGCAACAATTACAAAGATGGCCCAAGACGGAACAGCTTCGTTCTGTTGTACATAGGATCACTATGCATCAGGACCTACTCAAAGGCACTTAAGAACAATATGTTGCTATTGTTCTTAAATGCTGTCAAGTTTGTTCTGACTCATAGAGACCAAGGATAGGGTTTCCAAGGATCAGCTGTGAGTTTGAACCACTGACCTTGTGATTCAAACTGATGCTTCAGTCTTGCACTTATCCTACAGTGTCACACCAGGACTCCCAACAACAATATAATGAGTATAAAATATATCTTAATGTTAATACTGGATTCCTGGTGTGGCATTGTGGGATAATGCATTGGACTGCACTGTCAGTTTGAACCACAAGGTTGGTGGTTCAAACTCATCAACCATTCCTCTGAACCCCTATACAGGGTCATTACAAAT
>NW_006412577.1:5558-7571 GCF_000296735.1 Chrysochloris asiatica | reverse complement strand
AACAAGATGGATTGGCACAGTGGCAACATCAATAGACTCAAACGTAGCACCAATCATGAGGTTGGCCCAGGATCAAGCAGTGTTTCAATCCGTTGTGGATAGGGTTGCTATGACTGGCTCGATGCACCTAACAACAGCAAGGTGTGCCTGACCCAAGTGTTGATATTTTCAGTGAACTCATATGCATGTAAGAAATGGACAATGAATACAAAAGACTGAAGAAGAATTGATGCATATGAATTATGGTATTGGTGAAGAATATTCAACATCACATGGGCCGCTAGAAGAATGAACAAACCTGCCTTGGAAGAAGTACAGCCAAAATGCTCCTTAGAAGTGAGGTTGGTGAGACCTTGTCTCTCTCACATACTTCAGACAGATTGTCAGGAAAGACCAGTCCCTGGAAAATAGCATCTTGCTAGGTAAAGTGAGAAGGAAAAGAAGAAGATCCTCAACAAGATGGAATGACATGGTGGCTACAAGGGTTGCAAATATAGCAACAATTACAAAGATGGCCCAAGACGGAACAGCTTCGTTCTGTTGTACATAGGATCACTATGCATCAGGACCTACTCAAAGGCACTTAAGAACAATATGTTGCTATTGTTCTTAAATGCTGTCAAGTTTGTTCTGACTCATAGAGACCAAGGATAGGGTTTCCAAGGATCAGCTGTGAGTTTGAACCACTGACCTTGTGATTCAAACTGATGCTTCAGTCTTGCACTTATCCTACAGTGTCACACCAGGACTCCCAACAACAATATAATGAGTATAAAATATATCTTAATGTTAATACTGGATTCCTGGTGTGGCATTGTGGGATAATGCATTGGACTGCACTGTCAGTTTGAACCACAAGGTTGGTGGTTCAAACTCATCAACCATTCCTCTGAACCCCTATACAGGGTCATTACAAATCGGAAATGACTAGAAGGCACTTAACATCAAAACAACAAGTGTTAATATTTTGAATCCCTTGAATTCTAGTATGAGACAAACCAGAGAAAATCCACATCAAAAGTTTTCTATTTTCAAATGTTGAAAATAGAAGCACATGTAAAATTTGCAACACAGATATGGTTGGGGACCCTGCAGAAAATTTAGAGAGGCCCCTGAAGAGTCAGTATAAAGATGAATACAATGCAGTGGAAAGCAAGAAGAAAAAAGATGGAAGAAAGTGTCAAAAGTGTTCCAAATAAAGAACAAAACTTATTACATGAGTTTGGTGTTCCAGAATGTCTAGAGGTAAAATTAGATTTAAAAAAATTATCAAACACATGTGTTAAATTAGTTACTATCAATGGTTAATTGAATATACAGGATTCCAAAAATGTTTAATTCAATTACAGCTTCAATTAGTCAAAAATTTCAATTAACACAGAATATAAAGGAAATGATACCTCACTTGTCCTTACAACTTAGCTACAAAATTAGTAGACATCAAGAAAACGGAATATTCTCTTTGAAAATGGATGTTGCCCACATATATATGAGTTTGAAAGAAGATATTGATTGGTACATGGATATTTACTTTTCCTGAAAACACAATTATGCATGTGGTAGAGCATAAAGCAGGCAAAAATGAGGAAAACCTCTTAGATATTATTAAATATCTTAAGGCAATGAATTGTGGGCCTAGGGACTCAGGCCCATAGTCTCAGGGGACACCATGGTCAATTGGCACAACATAGTCCACAAAGACAATGACTAGATCCTACTTTGATGAGTAAGATCTGTGATTTTAAAAGCTCATGGGCAGCTGTCTAAGGTGTAGTTATTGGTCTCTCTATGTGTAGAAGACAGAAGAGTGATGAGAATTGAAGACGCTTGGAATCAATTAGCCCAACAGACTAATGGAACATGTGAACATCAGTGTTCATGATTCTGAGACCAGAGAATTAAATGGTGCCTGGCTCGACCACAACTAACTGCTCTGAAAGGGATCGCATTAGAATATCCCAGATAAAGTGGCAGAATATGTGGAACAAAATTCAAAATAATTTCATATATATA
>NW_006412577.1:3914-4988 GCF_000296735.1 Chrysochloris asiatica | reverse complement strand
ATATATGCATATATAATATATATGTATATATGAAACTACCAGCTGTTCCATGGGAGAAAGATGAGTTGCTCTGCTCCCGTAAAAATTTACAGCCTTGGAAACCCTGTACATGGTCGCTATGAATCAGAACCGACTCCACGGCACGTAACAACAACAATGTATATAAATATTATATAGTCTGGGATTATGGGTCAGAATGAGACTAGATGAACCTGAGACTATGGCCCTCAACCATCCTTCAGATCTGGAAAGGACCTCCTCACCCTTTTGGTCCAACATTCAGCCAAGCACTAGATAGATATATAGGGAGAACAATAGCACTAGTAAGGTATGCTCACTATGAATGATGGAATGGTCAATCATTCAAAATCAAACGTGCAACATTTACAGAAACACTAAGTTGAGAAGAGATGGAAAGGGGGTGGAATTGAAATAGAAACCACAGGGCTGAAGTGGAATAACTGTTGTTGCATGGAGGGGATTGCAATCATTGAGATGTAACTAAGTGTATGGTTTATTTTATGTCAAACTGATGACCTTAGCTGAAAACTTTCACTCAGTTCATAATAAAGGTTTTTGTTTTTTTTAAAGAAAAGAAAGTGAATGTTGTGCGTAGACTGCGTCAGTCAATTCCATGAATTGGTGGTCAGTTTTCACAGGACAGTGAGATAGATCTATCGACAGTAAGAATAACATAATTATAAGACTTGCAGATCTATACATAAAAAAAATATAGTGTGTATCAAATTTTCAAGAAGCAAAACATTGATTTACAACAGATTTATCCTGTAACCAACTCGACGGCACTGAACAACAACAACTTCCCTAAAAAAAACCATAATCCTGAGTATTGTCTCTATGTTCTCTGTGGCTATTGCAATGAATTATCAAACCCTGCTAAATAGAGAGTGCTGTGGGAGGGATGGTTGGTGCTCATTTTCATCAATTGTTCAAATGTAAATTCAAACTGAAGCTGAAGAAAATGAAAACAAGTCCACGAGAGCCAAAATATGACCTTGACTAGATCCCACCTGAATTTAGAGATCATCTGAAGAACAGATTTGATACATTTGA
>NW_006412577.1:2379-2805 GCF_000296735.1 Chrysochloris asiatica | reverse complement strand
TTTTTTCCTCTTCTTTCTTCTTCTGGTTGAGCTCTGATCATCCAGTCATTGAAGTCAGGTCAAGTGGGTATGTATTATCTGCAAGTGTGGGTGTTCTTGTGCATATGCCCTCTCTTTTTAGCAGCTTCACGCTTCACTCTCCACATTGTAGGGCTTAGTTCGCCACTTCATTGCTGTTTTGTCCTCATTTCCCCTTATCGGTGACGAGCGTGGTCACCAATCAGAGCAGGTATTCCCATTGAGTCTTAGTCTTGGAAGGGGGTTTACACTGACGGGACCCGACCACTTGCCTTGATGTTTCCTGGGCAAGCAACTTGTTTGTTCTTTTAGTAACAGTCCGTCTGCCTCTATTGTTTTGTATTTTTCCTGTAGGTCTTTCTTTCAAGAAGTATCTTCTGTTCTTCTAGTTGCTCTAGGCTGGTCTGC
>NW_006412577.1:0-519 GCF_000296735.1 Chrysochloris asiatica | reverse complement strand
GCCGTGTAGTAAATTTTGAAGTTGGGAAGTGACAGGCCTCCAACCTTATTCTTATTCTTAAGCAGTGCTTTGCTTATCCTGGGTCTCTTTCCTTTACATATAAAGTTTGTAATTGCTTTTTCCATCTTTTGAAGAATGTCGTAGGAATCTGGATTGGGATCGCATTATATGTGTAAATTGCTTTGGGCAGTATTGACATATTCACAATGTTAAGTCTTCCTATCCACGAGCATGGTACATTCTTCCATTTTTGTAAGTCTCTTTTGGTTTCTTGTAGTAGTGTTTTGTAGTTTTTTTTGATTAAGTCCTTTATTTCTCTTGTTACATTTATTCCTAGATATTTCATCCTTTGGGTGGCTATTGTAAATGGCATTGCTTTCCTAATGTCCTTTTCAATGCTATCGTTTTTGGTATAGAGAAATCCAATTGATTTTTGTATGTTGATCTTATATCCTGACACTTTGCTGAATCTTCCAATGAGGTCTAGTAGCTTTTTTACTGAGTCTTTGGGGTTTTCTA
>NW_006412576.1:9263-9838 GCF_000296735.1 Chrysochloris asiatica | reverse complement strand
AGTAGCTACATGGCAGATGTGTCCAATGTGTCCATATACTGAGAGCCACCTACATGGCAGACACATCCAAAATGTCCATGTACAGAGAGTTGGCCACATGGCAGAAAAGTCCAAAATGTCTATATACAGAAAGCTGGCTACATGGAAGGGTAATGCATCATTTCCATATACAGAATTTGAGTTACAACCAGATGAGTCTAACTTGTCTATGTGCAGAGAGCCAGATACATGGCAAAGTAGAGCAACATTTCCATATACAGAGTTCTAGTTACATGATAGATGAGTCCAACCTGTCCATATATATTTAGAGATACTTACATGGCAGATCAGTCCACAATATCCTTGTATAGAGAGCTCATTACATGGCATACGAGTACAAAATGTCCATAAACAGAGTGCTACATAAGTGGCAGGATAATGCAAGATTTCTATATACAGAGTTCTAGTCACAAGGCAGATGAGTCCAACTTGTGTATATACAGAGAGCTAGGTACATGGTAGAGTAATGCAGCAATTCCATATGCACCGTTCTATCTACATGACAGATGTGTCCAACGTGTCCTTAAACTGAGAGC
>NW_006412576.1:7253-8138 GCF_000296735.1 Chrysochloris asiatica | reverse complement strand
TTGTAGAGAGCTAGCTACATGGCAGACAAGTCCAAAATGTCCATATAAAAAGAGCTAGCTACATTGCTGCGTAGTGCAACATTTCCATATACAGAGTTCTAGCTACAGGGTAGCTGTGTCCAACATGTCCATATACTGAGAGCTAGCTACATGGCAGAATAGTCCAACATGTCCATATTCAGAGTACTAGCTACATGACAAATGTGTCAAACTTGTCCATATACTGAGAGTCACTTATATGGCAGATAATCCCAAAATGTTCATATATAGAGAGCTAAATACTTGGCAGATCAGTCCAATTTATCCATGTACGGAGAGCTAGCTTCATGACAGATGATTATAAAATGTTCATACACAGAGAGTTAGCTATATGGCAGGGTATTACAACATTTCCCTATCCTGAGTTCTAGCTACATGGCAGATGAGTCAACGGTGTTCATATACTGAGAGCTATCTATATGGCAGACATATTCAATATGTTCATATACAGACAGATAACTACAGAGACCTAACTTCATGGCAGGGTTGTACAACATTTCCATATACCGAGTTCTAGCTACAAGGCAGATGAGTTCAACGTGTCTGTATACAGAGAGATAGCTACATGACAGTGTAGTGCAACATTTCCATGTACTGAGTTCTAGCTACATGGCAGATGTGTCTAACTGGTCCATATACTTCTAGTCACCCATGTGGCAGACAAGTCCAATATGTTCATATACAGAGAGCTACCTACTTGGCAGATCAGTCCAACATATTGATGTACAGAGTTCTAGCTATAAGGCTGATGAGTCCAAAATGGCCATATACAGAGAGCTAGACACATGACAAGGTAGTGAAACATTTCCATATACTGAGTTCTAGGTACATGACAGATGTGTCTAA
>NW_006412576.1:3069-4143 GCF_000296735.1 Chrysochloris asiatica | reverse complement strand
TAGTGCAACATTTCCATATACAGGGTTCTAGCTACATGGCATATGTGTCCTACATGTCCATATACTGAGAGATAGATATATGGCAGACAAGTCCAATATGTTCATATACAGAGAGCAACCTACTTGGCAGATCAGTCCGACATATCCATGTACAGAGAGCTAGCTACATGGCAGACAAGTCCAAAATATCCATATACAGAGAGTTAGATACAGGGCAGGGTACTGCAACATTTCCATATACAGAGTTCTAGGTACATGGCAGATTTGTCCAACATGTTCAAATACTGAGAGCCACCTACAGGGCATACAAGTCCAATATGTTTATATACAGAGATATACCTACTTGGCAGATCAGTCCAACATATTGATGTGCATAGTTCTAGCTACAAGACAGATGAGTTCAACTTGTCCATATACAGAGAGCTAGCTACATGGCAGGGTAGTGAAACATTTCTATATACTGAGTTCTAGGTACATGGCAGACGTGTCCAATGTGTCCGTACACTGAGAGCTACCTACATGGCAGAGCAGTCCAAAATGTCCATGTAGATGGTACTAACTACATGGCAGATGAGTCCAACATGTCCATAAACTGAGAGCTAGCTACATCGCAGACAAGTCCAATATGTTCATATACAGAGAGCAAAGTACTTGGCAGATCAGTGCAACATATCCATGTACAGAGAGCTTGCTACATGTCTAATGAGTCCAAAATGTCCATATACAGAGAGCTAGCAACATGGCAGAGTAGTGCAACATGTCCATATACAGAGTTCTAGCTACAAGGCAGATGAGTCCAACTTGTCTATATACAGAGAGATAGCTACATGGCAGTGTAGTGCAATATTTCCATATACAGTGTTCCAGCTACATGACACATGTGTCCAATGTGTACATATATTGTGAGGTAGCTACTGAGTTCTAGGTACATGGCAGACGTGTCCAATGTGTCCGTACACTGAGAGCTAGCTACATGGCAGAGCAGTCCAAAATGTCCATGTAGATGGTACTAACTACATGGCAGATGAGTCCAACATGTCCATAAACTGAGAGCTAGCTACATGGCAGACAAGT
>NW_006412576.1:0-1210 GCF_000296735.1 Chrysochloris asiatica | reverse complement strand
AAAACAGTCTATCATATCCATGTATAGAGAGCTAGCTACATGGCAGACAAGTCCAATATGTTCACACACAGAGAGCTAGCTATATGGCAGTGTAGGCGAGGATTTCCATGTACAGATTTCTAGACACATAGCAAATGTGTCTTACGTGTCCATATACTGAGAGGTAGCTACATGACAGAGTAGTCCAACAGGTCCATATACAGTGTACTAGTTACATGGCAGGTGCGTCCAAAGTATCCATATACTGAGAGCTAGCTACATGGCAGACAAGTCCACTATGTTCATATACAGAGAGCTAGTACATGCCAGGGTATTGCAACATTCCATATATAAAGTTCTAGCTACAAGGCAGTGAGTGCAACTTGTCTGTATACAGAGAACTAGCTACATGGCAAGGTAGAGCAACATGTCCATTTACAGGGTATTAGTTACATGACAGATGAGTCCAACTTGTCTATATCCACAGAGCTGGCTACATGGCAGGGTAGTACAACATTTCCGTACACAGTGTACTAGCTACCAGGCCGATGAGTCAATCTTATCCAGATTATGAGAGCTACCAAATGGGAGACAAGTCCAATATGTTCATATACAGAAAGCTACCTACTTGACAGATGAGTCTAACACGTCCAAGTACAAAGAGCTAGCTACCTGGCAGACAAGTCCAAAATGTCCATATACAGTGAGCTAGTTACATGGCAGTGTAGTCCATTTCCATATACAGAGTTCTACCTACAAGGCAGATGAGTCCAACTTTTCTATATAGAGAGAGCTAGCTACATGGCAAGGTAGTGCAACATGTCCATTTACAGGGTATTAGCTACAAGACAGATGAGTACAACTTGTCTATATACAGAGAGCTAGCTATATGGCAGACAAGTCCAATATGTTTATATACAGAGAGCTAGTACATGGCAGGGTAATGTAACATTTCCATATACAGAGTTCTAGCTACAAGGCAGATGTGTCCAACTTGTCTATATACAGAGAGCTAGCTACATGGCAGAGTTGGGCAACATGTCCATGTACAGGGTACAAGCTACCTGGATGATGATTCCAACATGTCCATATACCGAGAGCAAACTACATGGCAGACAAGTCCAATATGTTCATATACAGAGAGCTACCTTCTTGGCAGATCAGTCTATCCTATCCATGTACAGAGAGCTAGCCACCTGGCAGACATTTCCAAAATGTCTATATACAGAGA
>NW_006412575.1:5302-8138 GCF_000296735.1 Chrysochloris asiatica | reverse complement strand
TGAGCTACAAAACAAAGACAGACTAGGAAGAAAGAGTGACAAACTACTTCCGAATCGCTAGTCACTGAAAACTCTATGAATAGCAGAGAAGCCTCCATAGTACAACAAATTAACAGACAAGTGGTGGTTATTTCTAGGAGACCCATGAATTCTGCTTAGGTAAATTATATTTCAGAAAGATTGATGAAATAATCTCTTCTTTCCACATGTTCTGTGACAATCTGACCTCATCAATCTGCCATCTTTGTCCCCCTCTGCTAGAATCTCTGCAATCTTAGTATACTGTTCTCAACCAGCTAAATGTGGTAGAAGAAATGTGGGCAAATTCCAAGGATGTATCAAAAAAGATAATTCAGTTTCAGCCTGTTGTCTGGAGACATTCTTTCTGGTGACAGTCAGCTGTCATATAAGATGTGGGCTCACTTGGAGCATCCAAATGTATATCTAAGATAATCAAGGATACACTATTTATTTTTGTTTTTGAATCATTGTTATTTGCCAAAATACTTATTAGTGTGCTCATCAACCTATATGAGTTATTCTTTCCACAGAGTGTCCTCTTATATACAGATTCAATAATTTCTTTATTTTAGGAAATCTAACAATTTTGAGGATGACACAAGTCCAGGCAGTGCTTTGTTCTGCCATGCTTTGTTCTACATGATGAAATTGAGTTGTCGATGCCTTAAGAACAAAAACTTGAAATGTCAACCAAATGTCTTGGTTGAAAACAGAGACTATCAGACTATTTATTGACTATGCAAAGGCTTTTGAGTGTGTGTATCATGAAAAACTATGGATAACATTTCAAAATATGGGTGTTACAGGATGCTTAATTGTGCTTATGAGGAACCTGTACATAGATAAAGAGGAAGTCATTTGAGTAGAAAAAGAAAAAATAAAATTTGAAGTTGTGTGTTATGGTTGTATCTTTTCACTACACTCATTCAATCTGTATGCTAAGAAAATAATCTGAGAAGCTGGATAATATGAAGAAGAACGTGGCATCAGGATTAGAGGAAGATTCATTAATAACCTGTGATATGCAAATGATGAAACTTTACTTTGTAAAAGTGTTGAAGGACTTAAATACTTACAAATGAAGATGAAAGACTACAGTCTTCATTATGGAATGCACCTCAATTTAAAGAAAACAAAAATTCTCACAATTGCACCAATGAATAATATCAAAATTAATGGAGAAAAGATAAAATATTTCAAATTTTAATTTTGCTTGAATCCACAATCAATAGTCATGGAAGCAGGAGTCAAGAAATCAGACATTATATTGCATTAGGCAAATATGCTGCATATGCCTCTGTAAAGTGTTCAAGAACCAAGCTACCAGTTTGAGGATGAAGGAGTGACACAGCTGTGGTATTTTTAATCTTCTCATACACATATGTTTCTCTGCTATGCAAAAGATTTTCAGTGACCTCCTAGTCTGTCTTCATCTGGAAGCTCATCTGAACCCTGTCCACCGTGGGTGACCTCGCTGGTATTTAAAATACTGGTGGCATAGCTTTCAGAATCACAGCAACTCACAAGTCATCACAGTAAGACAAACTGGCAGAAGAGTGGAGGTTTAACAACCTGCGACATGCAAATGATACAATCTTGTTTGCTGAAAGCAAGGAGGAATTTAAATATTTACTGGTGAAGATCAAAGAACACAGCCTTTGGTATGGATTACATCTTAATGTAAAGAAAACAAAAATCCTCATCACTGGACCAATAAACAACATTCTTATCAATGGAGAAAGGATTGAAGTTTCAAGGACTTCATTCTTCTTGGATCAACTATCAAAACTCATAGAAGTTGTTGTTGTTGTTGTTAGGTGTCATAGAGTTGGTACTGACCCATAGTGACCTTATGCACAGCAGAACGAAACACTGCCCCGTCCTGGACCAAGCTCACTACTGTTGCCATGCTTGAGTCCATTGATGCTGTCATTTGGCCAATCAATCTCGTTGGGGGTCTTCCTCTTTTTCTCTGATCCTCCTCCACCTTACAAACATGATATCCTTCTCCAGTGATTGGTCCATCCTGACAATATAGCAGAAGTATGAGAGATGAAGTATGGCCATCTTGGCCTCCAAGGATCACTCTGGATGCACTTCTTCCAAAACGGATCTATTAGTTATTTTGGCTGCTCATGGCATTTTCAATATTCTCCTCCAACACCATTGCTCAAAAGCATCAATTCTTCAATGGTCTTCCTTATTCACTGTCCAGTTTTCACATGCAGGTTATTGAAAATACCATGGCACGCCTTAGTCCTCAAGCTGACATCTTTGCTCTTCAAAACTTTAAAAAGCTCTTATGCAGCAGATTTGTCTAATGCAATATGTCATTTGATTTCTTGACTCCTGCCTCCATGAGTGTATGCGGAGAGTTGATCCAATAAGAATGAAGTCCTTGACAACTTCAATCTTTTCTCCATTGATAAGAATGTTGTTTATCAGTCCAGTAGTGAGGAATTTTGTTTTCTTGACTGTGAGATGCAATGCATACCAAAGGCTGTGCTCTTTGATCTTCATCAGTAAATGTTTTAAGTCCTTTTCACTTTCAGAAAGCAAAATTGTATCATCTGCATATCACAGGCTGTTAATGAGTCTTCCTCCAATTCAGATGCCACATTTTTCTTCATAGAAACTAGTTTCTTGGATTATTTGCTCAGCATACTTGTTGAATAAGTATGGTGAAAGAATACAACCTTGTCGCACACCTTTTTAAATTTTAAACCATTCAGTGTTCCCATGTTCTGTTTGAACAACTGCTTCTTGGTCTAGGTACAGATTTCTTAGAAATACAATTAAGTGTTCTGGAATACTC
>NW_006412575.1:2738-4307 GCF_000296735.1 Chrysochloris asiatica | reverse complement strand
TAGTGGTTACAAATCGGGCTGCTAACCTCAGGGTCAGCAGTTTGAAACCACCAGCTGTTCTGTGGGAGAAAGATGAGGCTTTCTGCTCCCATAAAGATTTACAGCCTCAGAAACCCTGTGCAGAGTCACTTTGAGTTGGAACCAACTCCATGGCATACCACCAACACCAACACCAATCTTTGATGTCATACTGATGTCAAACTCGTCTGTCAGTTTGTCATACTGTGGTGGCTTGCATGTTGCTGTGATTCTGGAAGCTATGCCAGGAGTATTTTAAATATCAGCAGGGTCACAGGAGTGGACAGGTTTCAGCTGAACTTTCAGTTGAAGACAGACTAGAAAGAAGGAAAGATGGACTACTTCCAAATATTTACTCACTGAAAATCTTATGAATAACAAAGGAACACTGTCAGCACTAGAATATTGACTATTGAAACATGATGAAGAGTACCAATATAATGTCAGATATAGTGCCAGAAAATGAGCCCCTCAGGTTGGAAAGCACTCGAAATGTGACTGGGGAAGAGCTGCCTCCTCAAAGTAGAGTTGACCATGATAAAGTGAATGGATTAAAGCATTCGGGACCTTCATTTGTTTATGGCACACAGCCCAAAATGAAGAAAAACTGCTGTAATATCCATTAATAATCAGAATAAGAAATTCATGAAATTTGAATCTAGGACAATTAGAAATTGTCCAAAATTAAGTGAAATGCAAAAACATTGATACTTTAGATATTAATGAGCTGAAATGGACTGTTTTGGGCCATTTTTAAACTGACAATCACATGGTTTACTATGTATGAAATGGCACACTGAAGAGAATTTGAGTCACATTCATCACCAAGAAGAACACATCAAAATCTGTATTGAAGTACAATGCTGTCTTTCATAGGATAATATCCATATGCCTACATGGAAGACCAGTTAATGCTGCTATTCAAATCTACCTATCAACCACTAAAGCTAGTGATGATGGAATTTAAGAATTCCTCTAAATTCTTGGTAGAAATGATCTTGGAGTTCACATGATTTAATTTTTAAGACCAATGACTTCTTTATTGCAAATACCTTTTTTAAAACACCATAAGAGACAACTATACACATGGAAATCACCAGACAGAATGCATAGAAATCAAACTGACTACAATTGTGGAAAGGGACAGTGAAAACACCACACATAATCAACCAAAACAAAGACAAGATCAGATTGTGGAACAGACCGTCAATTGTTCACATGCAAGTTTAGGCTGAGGATGAAGAAAATTAAAACAAGTACATGAGAGTCAAAATATGATATTGAACATATCACACTTGACCTTAGAGATCATCTGAAGAACAGATTTGATGAATTAAATACTAGTGACGGAAGACCAGACAAGTTGTGAGGTGGTATCAGGAACATCATGCTGGAAGACTGCAAAAGGTCATTAAGAAGATAAGAAAGAAGGAAAAGACCAAAATGTATGTCAGAAGAAGACTCTGAAACTTGCTCTTCAGTGTACACTTGCTAAAGCAAATAGAAGAAATGCGGAGGCAAAATAGCTAAATTGAATATTTCAACAGTCAA
>NW_006412575.1:0-1738 GCF_000296735.1 Chrysochloris asiatica | reverse complement strand
TCATTGTTGTTGTTGTTAGGTGCAATCCAGTCAGTACCGACTCATAGTGACCCTATGAACAACAGAAATAAACACTGCCCAATCCTGGGCCAACCTCACTATTGTTGCCACACTTGAGTCCATCAATGCTGCCACTTTGCCAGTCCATCTCAGTGGGGGTCTTCCTCTTTATCTCTGGCCCTCCACCTTACCAAACATGATATCCTTCTCCAGCAACTGGTCCCTCCTGACAATATGTCCAATGTATGAGAGATTAAGTTTGGTCACCCTGGACTCCAAAGTGCCACTCTGGGTGCACTTCTTCCAACACAGATCTGTTGATTCCTTTGTAAACCCATGACACTTTCATTATTCTCCTCCAACACCATAACTCAAAACCATCAATTCTTCTATGGTCTTCCTTATTCACATTCCAGTTTTCACATGTATATGAGGTTACTGAAAATACCATGAATTGGACCAGGTGCACCTTAGTCTTCAAGCAAACATCTTTAATCTTCAACACTTTAAAAAGGTCTTGTGCAGCAGACTTGCCTAATGCAATACTTCGTTTGAGTTCTTGACTGCTGCTTCCATGAGTGTTGATAGTTGATCCAAAAAGAATGAAGTCCTGACAACTTCAATATTTTCTCCATTGATAAGAATGTTGTTTATTGGTCCAGTGGTGAGGATTTTTGTTTTCTTTACACTAAGTTGCAATCCATACCAAAGGCTATACACTTTGATCTTCATCAGTAAATATTTTAAGTCCTTTTCACTTTCAGCAAGCCAGGTTGTATCATCTGCATATTGTAGATTGTTCATAAGTCTTCCTCCAATCCTGATGCCAAGTTTTTATTCAGATAACCCAGCTTCTTGGATTATTGGCACAGCATACAGGCTGAATAACTATGGTGAAATAATATAACCCTGTCACAAACCTTTCTTAGTATTAAACCATTCAGTTTCCCCATGTTCTGTTTGAATAACTGCCTCTCAGTCTGTGTACAGATTCCTCATGAGCATAATTAAGTATTCCGGAATAATCATACTTATTCCAGGATGATCATATTTCTCAATGTTGTCCATAGCTTTTCATGATCCACACACTTGAAAGCCTTTGAGTAGTCATAAAGCACATGTAAACATCATTCTGATAGTCTATGCTTTCAGCCAAGATCCATAGGACATCAGCAATGATATCCCTCATTCCACAGCCTCTTTTGAATTTGGCTTGAACCTCTGGAAGTTCTCTGTCAATGTATTTTTGCAGCCATTTCTGTATTACCTTTAGTAAAACTTGACTCGCATGGGGTATCAAAGAGATTATCTGATGATTTCTGCATTCCATTGGTTCACCTTAATTTGGAATGGGCACAAATACGGATCTCTTCCAATCAGTCGGCCAGATTATTATCTTCCAAATTTCTTGGCATATATGAGGGTGGGTCTCCTGTGCTACCTCACTTTCTTGAAAGATTTCAATTTTTATTCCATCATTTCCTGGTGCCTTGTTCTGTGCTAATTACTTCAATGTCCCTTGGATTTCCTCCTTCAGTATCATTCGCTCTTGATCATATGCTACCTCTTGAATCGGTTGACCATCAACCATGTCCATTTGGTAGAGTGACTCTGTGTATTCCTTCCATCTACTTTTGATGCATTCTGCATCATTCAATAATTTGCCCAGAGAATCCTTCAATAACAAAAGTCGAGGCTTGAATTTTTTCTTCAGTTCCCCTAGCTTGAGAAATGCTGA
>NW_006412574.1:6258-8523 GCF_000296735.1 Chrysochloris asiatica | reverse complement strand
TGTGGTTCTTTTCTTTTTTCTTATTCATATGGTGGATGATGTTGATCGTTTTTCTAATGTTGAACCATCCTTGCATCCCTGATATGAATCCCACTGATTATGATGTATTATCTTTTTGATGTGTTGCTGGATTCTGTTGGCAGTATTTTGTTGAGAATTTTTGCATCTATGTTCCTAAGGGATATTGGTCTATAGTTTTCTGTCTTAGTGGCGTCCTTCCCTGGTTTTGCCATGAGGGTTATGCTTGCTTCATAGAATGTATTAGTAAGTTTTTCATCCTCCTCTATACTCTGGAATAATTTGAGTAATATTGGTGACAGCTCTTCCCTGAATGTTTGGCAGAATTCACCAGTGAAGCCGTCTGGGCCTGGACTTTTTTTGTTTGGGTGTCTTTTGATGACCTGATCAATTTCTTCTTTTGTTATTGGTCTGTTCAAGTTTTCTACTTCACGTTGTGTAAGTTTAGGTAGGTCGTGTTTATCTAAAAATGTATACATCTCTTGTAAGTTTTCATATTTGTTGGAGTATAACTCTTCATACTATTCTGTTACTATCCTTTTTATTTCCTTTTGTTCCTTTGTGACATCTCCCATGTGGTTTCTAATGCATGTTATTTGTTTCTTCTCCCTCTTTTCTTTCATTAGGTTCGCCAATGGTCTGTTGATTTTGTTAATTCTTTCAAAGAACAAGCTTCTTGTCCTATTGATAGTTTCTACAGTTTTTCTGTTTTCTATCACATTTATTTCTGCTCTAATCTTTATTATGTCTTTTCTTTTGGTGGCTGTGGGTTCTCTCTGTTGGTCTGTTTCTACTAATTGTTGTAGATGCTGTGTTAATGTGTTAATTTTGGTTCTTTCTTCTTTTTGAATGTGTGCGTTTATTGCAATAAATTGTCCTCTCAGCACCACTTTCGCCGTGTCCCAAAGATTTTGGTATGTTGTGTTTTCATTCTCATTTATTTCTAGGAACTTTGTGAATTCACGTTTAATTTCTTCTACTACCCAGTTGCTTTTCAGCAGGGTGTTATTCAGTTTCCATGTATTTGGCTTGGTTTCCTTGGTCTTCCTATTGTTGATTTCTAATTTGATAGCATTGTGGTCTGAGAAAGTGCTTAGTAGTATTTTGATATTTGTAAATTTATATAGGTTTGTTTTGTGGCCAAAACATGGTTAATTCTGGAGAATGTTCCATGGGCACTGGAAAAGAATATGTATTGTATTCTTGTTGGGTTGAATGCTCTGTACACATCTAAAAGGTCCAGATGGCTGATAGTATTGTTTAGTTCTTCGGTGTCTCTGTCAAGTTTCTTTCTGGTTGTTCTATCCATTTTTGAAAGTGGTATATTAAAATCACCCACTATTATTGTAGATTCATCTGTTTCTTCAAATCTAGTAGAGTTGGCTTTATATATTTTGGAGCTCTTTCATTGGGCGCTTAGATATTTATTATGGTTATTTTATCTTGTGCAATTGTCCCTTTAATCATGAGATAATGTCCATCTTTATCTATTATGCTTTTTGCCTTAAAGTTTATTTTATAAGAGATTAGTACTGCCATTCCTCTTCATTTTTATTGCAATTGGCTTGGTAAATATTTTTCCATCCTTTTACTTTTAATCTGTTTTTGTCTCTGTGTGTGAGATGTGCCTCCTGCAAACAGCATATTGAAGGATCTTGTTTTCTATCCATTCTGCCAACCTCCGTCTCTTAACAGGTGCATTTAACCCATTTACATTCAGTGTAATTATTGATATGTATTGATTAATTGCTGCAATTATGTGTGGTGTTGCTACTTCTTTGTTCTGTGTGTCTTCCTTTGTTGAGTAAATGATTTCTGTGTTCTTTCTTGTGAGTTTCCTCATAGTTTTAATGTTGCCATGTTCTTCTTGGATTTTCATTCTCTTGGTATGCTGTGACTTGTTAAGTTTCTTTGAGGTTACCTTATAGTTCATAAACTTTTCTCTCCATTTGCTGCAGTCTATTTTAGCCTGTAATCGACCTGACCTTCTTACTATCTGGATCTCTGTTCTTACATGTTTGCCTTTTTTTACATTGAACTTGTTTTGATCATAGACTGATCCACCAGATTCTCTGGGTTTGTTATTATAGTTTTGTTCTGTTCTTAACTCTTCCTTCTGTTGACTTAATTCAGGGAGATGCTGCCATGTATGTCAATCTCTGGTTGTTGTCTGTTCTTGTTGGTTCTCAGTCCACAGAACTCCCTTTAGGATGTTTTGTAGCACAGGGTTGGCTTTGGCAAAATCCC
>NW_006412574.1:2732-4968 GCF_000296735.1 Chrysochloris asiatica | reverse complement strand
AAACTAAGGGAAGAAAAAAGAAAAAAAATTAATTTTAAAATTAAAAAAAAAAATCTGTAGCCTAATATGAGGACTCTTTCCCTGCCTACAGCCCTCTCCTTCTCTTTCTTGTGTTAAAAAACACATCAACAAAAAGCAAACAAGAAAAGTTCAAGGCCTGCTCTTGGTCTGAGTATCTGTAGGCCGTTTGGTTTTAAGTGGATACTGTCTCTTTGCTCTGATCCTTTCCCTGCTTGGCCCCACATAAAATGGGGCTCCTGGAGCAGCTGACGTCCCAAACCAGAAACCAATGGATTTCTTGCTTCTGCCACAAACTCCCCAGCTGTAAGTCTTCCAACCTTCTAAATATTCCTTTATATATGTTTTAGAGTACTGGGACCATTCCCTGAGCCTTCTTGGTCCTACATTCTGTGTTGTTCTTGGCAAAGCTCGTCACTACACTTCCACACGATCCGCCATCTTTTTCCAGAAGCCCCAGAATATACTTCTTGAAAGAAAACTCTGCAGGAAAAATGAAAAACAATAATGACAGTCTGATTAACTACTACAAGAGCAAGCAAATTGTTCACCTGGGAGCAATCATGGCAATCAGCTGGGTCCCCTCAGGGCAAACTGCCTTCCAACACTGAAACTCAAGAGGAATACACGTACAGGTATGTGATCTGACTGGTGACAATGTTGGTCTACCCATAAATAGGAGAGTGGGGAAAACAGCAATGATATTGTATGCTAATTCTGACCATGTTCAGCAGACTCCTGTCCACCTATATTGAGACCTGGTAGGCCAAAAGTATTGTAAGACACGGGGACTCCTGAGCCCAGGGACAGAGGCATAGCCATAGAGAACAAGAGTGGAGAGGGAAGCATCCAGCTTATATGAAGTGAGGTGAGTAGCTTAAGAATACCCATTGCAGACAGGACCCATGTGACCTGACTTCAATGTCTGGATAATCAGAACTCAACTAGAAGAAGAAAGAAGAGGAAAAAAAAGTATAACCCCCTACAATTTGATGAACTTGTCCTATACTTATGGATGTAGTAGCTCAAAAGAAGGAACAAATCTTTGCAGCAAGGATCATTCCCACCCCTTCGGTACACAGGGTTGACAAGGGTGGGCAACTTAGACATTGGCTATCCCAAATAGAAAGACAACTGGTGGACGCCATCCTGCCAAGGAGCAGAACAGCAAGAAGCCTAATGCATGAACTGTTCATTGTTTAGCAAAGTGAAAATGAATGTCCCCTTGGTTGACAAAGCTACAAGGGGTGCTTCATGCAGGGGCCCCATTGTTTCTAGCTTTCCCTTGGAAAAATAGTTTATTTCTGATTTCCTTATAAGAAGTTTTAGAAAATCTTGCATAATCATTAGATACTTTAAACAAACCTCACATTATAATAGTTGCCTTTCACATTAACATTAACTTTCACACCATATTCAATCTTATGTAGTTATAAAAATTGTTTTTTTACATTAACAGTAAGTTTTAACATTAGAGATAACCACACTAGCTAAAGTTTTAGCAATTCAGCCTTAAAATTGTAAGAAACATTCCATGTAGTTTTACTGAAGAACATTAAAGCCTTTAGACAGCAGCTTAGGAGACAGTCAAGGGCAGTGAGAGCTTGGGAACAGAAGTAAAAAATTGATTAGAGGTTTTGAGAAATTGTTGTTGTTGTCGTCAGGTGCCATCAAGTCAGAACCAACTCATAGTGACCCCATGCACAACAGAACCAAATAATGTCCGATCCTGGGCCAACCTTACTACCGCTGCCACACTTGAGTCCATCAATGATGCCACCTGTACAATCCATCTCGTTCGGGGTCTTCCACTTTTTCTCTGACGCTTCACCTTACCCAGAATGACATCCTTCTCCATCGACTGTTTCCTCCGGACAATATGTCCAAAGTATGAGAGACGAAGCTTAGTCATCGTGGCCTCCAAGGAGCATTCTGGCTGCACTTCTTCTAAAACAGATGTATTGGTTCTTTTGGCAGTCCATGGCACTTTCATTATTCTCCTCCAACACCACAATTCAAAGGCATAAATTCTTCTACGATCTTCCTTATTAACTGTTCAGCTTTCGCATCCCTATGAGGTTATTGAAAACACTATGGTCTGGGTCAGGAGCACCTAGTCCTCAAGCTGACATCTCTGTTCTTCAATATTTTAAAAAGTTCCTGTGCAGCAGATTTGCCCAATGCAATACATCGTCTAATTTCTTGACTGCTGCTTCCG
>NW_006412574.1:0-485 GCF_000296735.1 Chrysochloris asiatica | reverse complement strand
CTGCATAGTAAACCATGTGGTTATCAGATTCAAAATGGCCAGTAGCAGTCCATTTCAGCTCACTAATGCCTAAGATATCAATGTTGATGTTTTCCATTTCATTTTTGACAACTTCCAATTTTCCAAGATTCATACTTCGTACATCCCATGTTCCAATTTTCAATGGATGTTTACAGCTGTTTCTCTTCATTTTAAGTTGTTGCCCATCAACAAATGCAGGTTCTGTGCGCTTTTCTCCCCCAAGCTTTACTGTATTCATGTAATTATGGTCAACCATACTTTGAAGAGGCATTTTTTTCCCCCAGTCGCATTCTGAGTGCCTTCCCACCTTCCAGTCCTGTATCTGACAATGTTTGTCTGCTATTCATAGTTTTCAGTGACTAGTAATTCGGAAATATTTTGTCACTCTTTCTTCCTAGTCTGTCTTTGTTTTGTAGCTCATCTGAAACCTGTCCACCATGGGTGACCCTGCTGGTTATTTAAAA
>NW_006412573.1:19795-20823 GCF_000296735.1 Chrysochloris asiatica | reverse complement strand
AAGTAGAAATCCTCATCTTTTTCTTGCGGTTATCCTGTTATTTATTGAAATTTTTTTTCCTATTTAAAACTGACTGTTTCATTTTGAAATCTACTTTGTTTCCTTGCCCTTTGGAAGTTCTGTATCTGCACTATTCCCTCTTTTTACTTTGTAGCTGACTTCAGTATAAATTGATATTTTGGCTTCCTATTTTCATGTTGTTGTTTTTTTTTTTTTTAACTTTAAATACTTCTATTCTGGATTAAGTTCTGGGTGGTGTTATCATGTATGATAGCCTCAGGTTGCTGTCTGCTCTTGTTAGTTCTCATTCCAAAGAAAATCCTTTAGAGTTTCTTGTAAGGTTGGTCTGGTCATTCCAAATTCGTTTAATTCTTCTTATCAGGAATATCTTAATTTTGCTGTTGTGTTTGAGGGGCAGCTTTGCTGGGCAATTTTTTTATTTCAGAGTTTTATATATGTCATCCCATTGCCTTCTTGCCTGATTGGTTTCTGCTGAGAGGTCAACGCTTAGTCTTATTGGTTCTCCTTCTTAGGTAACTTGTTTTTTCTTAAGCTGTTCTCAATGTTCCTTTCTTGTCTTTGGTTTTGCAAAGTCTGATTATGATATGTCTTGGTGATTTTCTTTTGGGATCTATCCTGTTTAGGATTCGTTCAGCTTCTTGTATGCTCATATTCTTGTCTTTCATGATGTTAGGGACGTTTTCTTCCAATAACTCTTTGAAAATTTTTTCTGTGCTTGTCTCTTCCTGTTTTGGAATTTTCATCTCCTATAAGTTGTTCCTCTTCATGGTGTCCCACATAATTTCTAGGCTTTCTTCAGATTTTTTCATTATTTCTTCTGATTGTCCTTCTAGCATACTAGTATTGAGAGATTTGTCTTGTAGCTCACTAATTCGGACTTCCATTGCTTGGAATCTACAATGGTTAATCTGATCTTAAAATTAACCTTAATGATTTCTAATGACAGGTTTTATATTTTTTCAAAATTTGCATTTATTTTGTCTGTTTTTGTAGTATTTTTCTGAATT
>NW_006412573.1:11557-18030 GCF_000296735.1 Chrysochloris asiatica | reverse complement strand
TCGCAATGTTGTCTATAGCTTGTCATGATCCACACAATTGAAAGCCTTTGTGTAGTCAATAAAGCACAAGCAAATATCTTTCTGGTATTCTCTGCTTTCAGCCAAGATCCATCTGACGTCAGCAATGATATCCCTTGTTCCACGTCCTCTTCTGAAACTGGCTTGAACCTCTGGAAGTTCTCTGTCAATGTATGATTGCAGCCAGTTCTGTATTACCTTTAGCAAAATGTTACTCACATGGAATATCAGTGATATTGTTCAATGATTTCCACATTCTGTTGGATCAGCTCTCTTTGGAGTGGGCACAAATACGGCTGGATTTTTTCCAGTCAGTTGGCCAGGTAGTTGTTTTCCAAATCTCTTGGCATAGATGAGTGAGTGCCTAGAGCGCCTCTTCACTTTGTTGAAAGATTTCAATTTGTATTCCTTCAATACCCAGTGCCTTGTTCTTTGCCAATGACTTCAACACACCCTGGACTTCTTCCTTCAGGATTATTGGCTCTTGATCATATGGGACCTCTTGAAATGGTTGAACATTTACCATTTCTTTTTGTTACAGTGACTGTGTATTCCTTCCATCTTCTTTTGATGCTTTCTTCATCATTCAATATTTTGCCAATAGAATCCTTCAATACTTCAAATCGAGGTTTGAATTTTTTCTTCAGTTCCCTCAACCTGAGTAATGCTGAGTGTGTTCTTCCCTTTTGTTCTAACTCCAGGTCTTTACACATTTTGTTATAATATTTGATTTTGTTTTCTCAAGTTGATCTTTGAAATTTTCTGTTCAGCTTTTGTATTCTCATCACTTTTTCCATTTGCTTTAGCATCTGTATGCTGGAGAGTAAGTTTCAGTGTCTCTTTCCACAGCCGTTTTGGTGTTTTCCTTCTTGTCTTCTAATGACCTTTCTTCCTGTATGATGTTCTTGATGTCATCCTACAACTCTTCTGGTCTTTGGTCTTTAGTGTCTAATGCATCAAATCCATTCTTCAGATGATCTGTAAATTCAGGTGGGACATATTCAAGGTCATATTTTGGCTCTCATGGACTTGTTTTCATTTTCTTCAGCTTCAGCCTGAATTTGCCTATGAACAATTGATTGTCTGTTTCACAGTCTGCCCCTGGCCTTGTTTTGGCTGATGATATAGTGCTTTTCCACCATATCATTACACAGATGTAGTCAATTTGATTTCTGTGTATCCCATCTGGTGAGGTCCATGTGTATGTTGTTGTTGTGAAGTGCTGTCAAGTTGGATTCAATCCATGGTGATCCTGTATTGGGTTTCTGAGGAGCAGCTGGTGAGCTTGAACCACTGACCTTACAGTTCAAATGGCTTTGAAGTCTGGTGCATTAACCCACAGTGCCGCACCAGAACTCCTTTTATGCTGTTTAAAAAGGTATTTGCAATGAAGAAGTCATTGGTTTTGCAAAATTCTTTCATGTGATCTTCAGGATCATTTCTATCACCAAGGCCATATTTTCCAACTACTGATCCTTCCTCTTCATTTCCAACCTTTGCATTCCAATTAACATTAGTAATCTATACATCTTGATTGCATGTTTGATCAAGTTCAGGCTGAAAAAGTTGGTAGAATTCTCAATCATTGATTTTAGTGGTTGGTGCATAAATTTGAAGAATAGTGGTATTAACTGGTCTTCCTTGTAGGCGGATGGATATTATCCTATCACAGACAGCATTGTACCACATAACTGTTCTTGAAATGTTCTTTTTGATGATGAATGTGATGCCATTCCTCTTCAATTTGTCATTCCCAGCATAATAAACCATGTGATTGAAAGATTCAAAATGGCCAATACCAGTCCATTTCAGCTCACTAATGCCTAGGACATTGATGTTAATGTGTTTCTTTTTATTTTTGAAATTTTCTAATTTTCCTGGATTCATACTTTGTATATTCCATGTTCCAATTATTAATGGATTTTTACAGCTGTTTCTCTTCATTTTGAGTTGTGTACCATCAGCAAATGAAGGTCCAGAGGGCTTTACTCCATTCATGTTATCACGGCCAACTCTACTTTGAGGAGACAGTCTTCCCCAGTCACATTTTTAGTGTCTTCCAACCTGAGGGGCTCATCTTCTGGCAATATTTCTGACAATATTCTGATGTTCTTCATCATGTTTCAATATTCAATAATTTGGTGCTGACAGTGTTCCACTGCTATTCATAAGGTTTTCAGTGACTAAATAATTGGAAGAAGTTTGTCTCTCCTTCCTAATCTGTCTTCGTCTGGAAGCTCATCTGAAACCTGTCCACCATGGTTAATCCTGCTCATATTTCACTGGTGGCATAGCTTCCAGAATCACAGCAACACACAAACTGAAAGACAAGTGGTGAAAAAACACTTTAGAATAGCTGAAAATAGAAAAGAGGAACAGAGGAACAAGAAAATGGAATTATAGAAGAGAAAAACAAGAGAAAATAAAAGGAAGAACTGAAAAAATACTTAGAAAAACTAGGGAGAGGGCAGATGAAAAGAGAGCAGAAGTTAGTAAAGGAAGATCAAAAGGGAGATTCAATAAATGGGAAATGAGAAACAAGAGAAGGAAAAACAAAAGCAGAGATGGAAAGGATAAAATTTAAGGGTTTGAAAAGAGAAGTCAGATGTTGAAGGAGAAAGAATAAACAAACAAAAACAAACCAAACCTGAAAATAACATCAAAAGAACTGTGCAGCTGTTGGATTTGGAGAGGAGAAAATTCTTGGGGAGTCCTGTAAACCACAGAGTTCATGAGATGGGTGTGGGAGGGATGTGACAGCAGTTTCTCGTCCTAGATGGAATTCCTGTTGGCCTCGGTGTTTTCTATGTTCAGGGCACTCAACTGGAAGTAGTTGGTGGAGGCTCTTGATGGAGCTGGTTTCAATGTCTGTTAGGACCCCAAAGCAGTTGAAGTCAGGGTAACTGGTTAAATGCTGGTTTGGTGAATTTGATCTCTCTCGTATGTTTGTTGTACAGGGTCCGTGTAGTATGTCTGCCTAGTCTGCCATATCGCTAGAAGCCCTCTTCTGTTCAGTTGTTTTATTTAATCATTTATTTGCTTTAAATACCCTATGTTAAGGACTCCTGGTGTGGTGTTGTAGGATCAGCACTGGATTGTGAACCAGAGGTCGGCCATTCAAACCCACCAGCCACTACCCAGAAAATCTATACAGGGTGGCTATGGGTCAGGACTGACTTGATGGCACTTAACAACAACTTTGTTAAAGAGCTAGTTTCAGGATCTCTTCTACTATGCACTTTGGTCTTTACTCTCTTTTCTGTCTTTTTGATGACATTTTGCTTTCATCATGTATGATGTTCTTGATGTCATCCACAACACGTCTGATCTTCAGTCATTAGTGCTCAGTGTATCAAGTCTGCTCTTTAGATGTTCTCTAAATTCAAGGTCAGGTTTTATCAAGGTTTTGTATTAATTTTCTTCAGCTTCAGCCTGAACTTGCATATGAGCACTTTGTGGTCTGAGCACACAGTTGGCCCCATGGCCTTGTTCTGGCTAATGCTATTGAGCGTCTCCATACCCTCTTCACACAGATGTAGTCAATTTAACTCTTGTATATTCCATCAGGTGAGGTCTGCATGTATGGTCATGGTTTATATTGCTCAAAAAGGTATTTGCAATGAATAAGTCATTGGTCTTGCAAAATTCTATCATGCAATCTCCAGCATCATTTCTATCACCAAGGCCGTATTTTCCAACTACCGATCCTTCCTCTTTGTTTCTAATTTTCACATTTTAAACCACAGTAATTATCAGTACATCTTGATTGCATGTTTGATCAATTTCAAATAAAAAAGTTGATAGAATTCTTCAATGTCTTCTTCATTGGCTTTGAAGGTTGATGTGTAAATTTGAATAATATTTGTATTTAGTGGTTTGTCTTGCAGGTGTATGGATAGCCTATTATAGACAACATTGTATTTAAAAATAGATCTTGAGATGTTCTTTTTGATGATGAATGCGACGCATTCCTCTTCAATTTGTCATTCCCAGCATAAAGAAACAGATGATTGTCTGATTCAAAATGGCCAGGACCTGTTCATTTCAGTTCACTTATGCTTAGGATATCAATCTATCTTTTGTTCCATTTCATTTTTGACAACTTCCAATTTTCCTAGATTCATATTATATTGCGTGTTCCTATTATTAATAAATGTTTGCAGCTGTTTCTTATCATTTTGAGTCTCGTCCACCAACAAATGAAGGTCATGAAAGTTTTGCTCCATCCACATCATTAAGGTTAATTCTACCTTGAGGAGACAGCTCTTCCATCAGTTGTATTTTGAGTGCCTTCCAACCTAAGGGGCCCCTCTTTTGGCATCAATATCAGACAGTGTTTCACTGGTATTCATAAGGTTTCCTGGGGCTAGGCCCTAATTAAGTGGACTACCTATTCTTTCTTCCTATTCTGTTCTAGTCTGGAAGCTCTTTTGAAACCTGTCCACCATGAGTGACCCTGCTGGTATTTGAAACACCAATGACATAGTTTCGTGCATCACAGCAACACTCAAGGCACCACAGTACCATAGACTGACAGATATGGGGGAGGCAGGGGAGCCCCTAGCTAAAGAGAAAAGAATGGAGAGGAAAACACACGAGTAAGGAGAAGGTAACCAGTTAGAGGAAGTCGCAGGCTTCAAGGCAAGAATGAAGTTGACTTAGACTAGGTTATACCCACAGCTGGTGAGTCAATGCTACTCATACTGATGCTATATAGTGTTTCTGAGACTGCAAATCTGCAAAAGCAAACAGTCTCATCATTCTCTTTCAGCTGCTGGTGAGTTTGAACCAATGACCTTGTGGTTAGCTGTCAAATGTCTGACCTACAAATCTACCTGGGCTTCTCCTAGATTATAGTATAGACAAAAGAGAACAATTTTTTTTTTTTTTATCAGTTCAGGTATTCAGAAATAATAGCTATTAGTGCTTACTGTTTGTAAGACATTATTCTAAGTACTTTGAATATATTGACATTTCATCATCACATCAACCCTGTAAGAAAGGAATGATGTGAACATATAAATGGTAGGTATTTTTGGATTAAACTGTTGAATATTTATCAAACTTTATGATTATCCCTATTTTATAGATAAAAGGAAATATTAGAGCAGTAAGTGATTTAGGTTATACTTAGTGGCAAAGGTCAGATTTCGATGAACATTTGTCTGGTTCTAAATCCTGTGTTTTTAACTTTAACCTGGACTGTTTCCAATATGTGAAAATTGAATTGCAAAGGCCATTGATTTAAGGCCTGGGGCAGAATTAAGGATGATTTCCGGGCATCTGGTTGGGAACTGGATGGATCACTGAATGAGACAGGCAGACTTGAGAAGTAGAAGGTTGGGTTGGAGAAGAAAAGTTTAGTAGAATACTTGTGATGTCACCAGGGGTATGAAACTAGGGAAGTTTTTCTTTAGGACAGGCTTCATGTTTTATTTTATCTTCATGGCTTCCCATAGTGAAGAGAAATAGAGCTGGGCTAGCTTGGATCTGTTTTGGTTTTGGGTGGTATGTTTATTTTTCTTTCAGTATTCCTACAATGTTTGACGCTTGATGTGAGATCTGGAACCACCGGGCACAATTCAGTCTTCCTGTTTGTTAACTCTCCAGCCCCTTGCTGTAACACTAGAGTTTGCTGTCCCAAAGGACCACCTTATTAATTGGACAAAACGGGCAACTGCTCTTATTGCTGTAAGCAGGTCAACACCTAACCAGTACCACCAAAGGTCTTTCAAATCCTGTCTCATCCTGTGCTTTCCTCCTTCAATAAGTTTCTAGTTTCTGTCACTCCAACAGACCTGCACCACCCAGCAACCTCTCAAGGGTCACAAATCTTATGTCTCCCTGCTCAGAAATTTGTCTAAGAGTGGTAGCATTGTAGACAGGGCAAAGCCATTTTTCAATTTATGACTGACAGGAGGAAGTGACCCTTTTTAGTGAGTCCTCCTGGCAAAGCATAGATTCCCTGCTCGCTCAGATTAGAGATCGTTGCAAACCTAGATCCTCTCTACTCTTTCCTTTCTTGTCCCTTCCTCTGTGACTCACCCTAGACCTATTGCCTCATGAATCCTTACTTCCAGGGTTACAGGCTGAGGGCTGTCCTTATGGAAGTCACTCTCCACCTAAGACAACAAGCTAACCGCAAACACAGAGAGCATAGTAGGTGTTGAATACACGAGTACAAGAGAAGCTATGCTGGAAGAGACAATGAATGGGTGCCCTCTGCTGGCAGAACCCCATCACCAGTTAGGAGTCTCACTTCTGGCAAGAGGGGGTGCACAGTGAGCCCATGCTTCTAACCCAATCTGCAATATATGGATTAATTTGTAAAATTGTATGTAACTTTTTTTATTTTTGGTAAAAATTGAAATATTACAGCAGATTATAGAAATTAAAATTTCTCCCCCACCTCTTTTTATCTCCCTTTCTAGGGCTAACTAGGGAGCTCTGGTAGT
>NW_006412573.1:10239-11457 GCF_000296735.1 Chrysochloris asiatica | reverse complement strand
GCATGGGGTCGCTATGAGTCGGTTCCAACTCGATGGCACCTGACAACAACAACAACAACAACAACAACAACAACAACAATCATTTTTGGAACGATCTTCAGCAAAATTGTACTTGCTTGTGATATGAATGATATTTGATATTTCTGTATTCCATTGGGCCACCTTTCTTTGGAATGGGCACAAATGTGTAAATAAATTTGTTATTATACACTGAAGAGCCCCTCCAGTGATGCATCAGCTTGTTGAAACATATCAGTTGGTATTCTGACAGTTCCTAGAGTCTTGCTAGTCACTAATGCCGGAAGTGCAGCTTAGACTTCTTCCTTTAAAACCATTAGTTTTTGATAATATGTTAACTCTTAAAATAGTTGAACATCAACCATTTCTTTTTAGCACAATTAGTTTGTTCTTTCCATCTTCATGTGATACTTCCTGAATTGTTCAATATTTTACCCATAGAATACATCAGTATTGCAAGTCATGGTTTGATTTTTTTTCTTCAGTTCTTTGAGAAACGCTAAATGTATTCTTCTCTTTTGTTTTCTAATTCCAGTCTTATGCACCTTCCATTATAATACTTTGTCTTTTCAAGCTGCTCTTTAAAATTTTCTGTACAGTTTTTTGTTAACTTTTTATTATAACTTGAGTGAAGGTTTACAGAGCAGATCATCAGTTTTGCATTCAGCAAATCATACACTGCTTCAATACATGATTGCAGTCCCCTCCATGCACCATCGGTTAACAGTATTTACGTCTCTTCACTTAACTATTGCATTCTTTCCTGTATCTCCCGCTACCTTCATCTTTCCTCTGTTAGTCTCCCTCTTGTATATTGCCTGTTCTGCTACCCATGTTAACATGTGTCTACCCTCTAGTTTGTGAATAATTTTCCCTCCCCTCTTCCCCCTTATAACCATCATGCATGTTTTTTTTTTTATTAAGAAAAACTTTTCTTAACTTTTCCTAACATAGCTCTCAACAATATTTATCCTATTGTGATTGACTAATTTCACTCATCATAATGTCCTCCAGGTTCATCCATGTTGTGAGGTGTTTTGTAAATTTATCATTATTTTTCAGTGTTGTGTGTATGTATCAAGTTTGTTTAACCATTCTGTTGATGGACATTTAGGCTGTCTCCATCTTTTTGATGTATCTGTTGTAGACTGCATATTGAAAGATTCTGTTTTCTTATCCATTCTGCTCTCTGTGTGTCTT
>NW_006412573.1:0-2184 GCF_000296735.1 Chrysochloris asiatica | reverse complement strand
CTATGAGTTGGAACCGACTCCACAGCACATAACAACAACAGGTCTAACTACTGTTAACTATTTACTCTATTGCTGCCTGTTGGGTGCCATCAAGTCGACTTTTGACTCCAAGTGACCTCATGTGAAAGAAGTGCCCCGTAGGGTTATCTGGACTGTAAGCTTTATGGGAGCAGGCTGGCAGGTCTTTTCTCTTGGGCTATCAGGGTTCCTTTCTTTCTGTTTATTGTCAGTGCTGGTGCGGTGCTGCAGGTTAAGGCGCTGGACTGCAAAGTCAGTTTGAACTGCAAGGTTGGCAGTTCAAGCTCACCAGTCACTCCTTGGAAACACTGGACAGGGTTGCTATGGGTCGGAACCGACAGCATTTAACAACAACAGCATGTCCTTATACAACATACACTTCTAATAGAATGATTGTATACATCATATATCTATATCTCTCTCTCTATTTTTTTGCCATTTACTTTTCTCCATGAAAATATATCATGGGCCTTTTTTTGCTCTACGACATTTGTTTGTTGTTAAGTGCCATTGAATTGGTTCTGACTCATAATAGCTCTGTATAGGGTCCCTAAGGAGCAGCTGGTGGGTTTGAACCACCAACCTTGCAGTTAATAGTCCAGTGCTTATCTTACAGCACCACAGCAGGACTCCCTACTGGATTTTATTGTTAAGTGCTGTGGAATTGATCCCAACTCATAGTGACCCTGTATAGGGTTCCCAAGATGATGCTGATGGATTTGAACCACTGACCTTGTGCTTAGTAGTCCAGTGCTTATAGCACCATGCCAGGACTCCTATCACATTTAGACCTAGCCTGTTTTCCTCATGACTGCCGAATTCATCATTGTAAGTGTGTGCCATAATTTTATTTATAGCCTGGTATCTTCCTGTTTCTGGACTACCTTTTGTGGCTAACCCTAGATCCTCAGAAGAACTTTCTCCCAGTACAGAACTTCTTTCTGTTGCTATAGTCCTGGGGTTAGAATGAGCAGCTAGTATGGCCTCTCCAGCTTTCCTCCTTCCCAAGAGTCAATCTGACAATCTCCTTGCTCCATCTTCCCCCAGGATTCGGAAAGAGACTGCCTACTGCTCTGTGTCCTTGGGCACACACGAGCATCCCACACACCCCTTCCCCCAGAATGCACCCAAAGGTTACACAGGGGAATTTTTTTTTAAACTTGTATTCATCTGAAGGTTGGGGATAGTCTGCCTGCCACCCCCACTCCCAGGGCTCTGATACTGTGTGACAAGAATACAGAGATAGGCGATGGGGTGCAGCTGGGATTGGTACTGTGTGACAAGAATACAGAGACAGGCGGTGGGGTGCAGCTGGTGAATCCCAGCTGCCCTGGGAGGGCTGTAGCTCACGCCTAACTGTTTCTAGTGGCATTCCTAGGTGGGACCTCTGTTCAAGTTCACTCTCCCCATGTATTCACCAAACTCTTCTCTCTTGGCCTGGCTAGTGTCTGGCCGCAGATATTTGGTAACGGCGTTGGTGACCTTGGCTCTGATTCTATCATTAGTTTCTGTGGAACATCTTGGCTTCTGACAGCTTTATTCTTGTGATTATCTAACTGTGAGTGGGTTTTTTTTGTCTTGCCACAAGCAGGGTATATTCTTTTATTTCTGCAAGTCATTTTTGGTTTCTTTTCTTTTTTAAGGTTTTTATTGTGAATTGAGTGATAGTTTACATGGGAGGACATGGGTTTTGTTTTTTGTTTTTTTTTGGGGCGGGGACTATACACAAAAACACTCAGGAATATACAGGGTTTTTTTTTTTAATTAAGCTTTTATTGTGCATTGAGCGATAGTTTTCATGGGAGAACATCAGTTTTGCACTCATCCTGTAGTATTTTGTATCATTGCAATGATTATAATCCCCTCCATGCATCACCGTTCAACAGTATTTGCTTCTTTTCCCTCTGATTTTTTGTGTTTTAGTTTTATGTACATAAAACACTCAGGAATATTATAATCATTTAAACAACCCAAGGGCACATTCTGCAAGCCTGGCTCCTGGCTGCCAGCACACAGCCTTTCTCTTTCATGGGTCTAGAGTCCTTAGCTGCTCTATCTCTCTATGTCATCATCTTTGCCTCCATTTCTGGTGTGGCTGCTTCTCTGGATAGGGTCCTACATTCCACTCATGCTCTTCTCCCTTGATGGTCCTAGGGTCCTTTGTTC
>NW_006412572.1:7744-8320 GCF_000296735.1 Chrysochloris asiatica | reverse complement strand
TACAAAAATGGAAGAATGTACCATGCTCCTGGATAGGAAGACTTAACATTGTGAAAATGTCAATACTGCCCAAAGCAATTTACACATATAATGTAATACCAATCTAGATTCCAACAACATTCTTCAAAGAGATGGAAAAAACACTTACAAACTTTATATAGAAAGGAAAGAGACCCAGGATAAGCAACATACTGCTTAAAAAGAAGAATAAGGTTGGAAACCTCTCACTCCCTGACTTCAAAATTTACTACACAGCTACAGTGGGTCAAAACTGCTTGCTACTGGTACAATGAAACATACATAGATCAATGGAACAGAAGCGAGAATCCAGAAATTAACCCATCTATATACAGCCAACTGATTTTTGACAAAATACCTACAATATATCGCATGGGGAGGAGATAGTCTCTTCAATAGATGGTGCTGGAAGAACTGGAAAGTGATATGCAAAAGACTGAAAGACCTTCACCTCACACCTTACACAAAAAACAACTCAACATGGATTAATGACCTAAATGTGAATCCCAGCATTATGAAGGCCATCAATGAAAAAATAGGAACAAATGTGAGGGAATA
>NW_006412572.1:0-5732 GCF_000296735.1 Chrysochloris asiatica | reverse complement strand
TGACCTGGCTTCAATGACTGGATGAAGAGAGCTCAACCAGAAGAAGAAAGAAGAGGAAAAAAAGAGTAATCTGATACAATTTGATGAACTTGATGTACACCTATGGATGCAGTAGCTCAAAAAAGGGAACAAATCCTAACAATCATTCCCACCCCCTCCATACACAGAGTAGACAGGGATGGGCAACTTGGACATTGGCTGCCCAAAGTGGGGAGCTACAAAGGCAAGAAGTGACTGGCTTACAAGCTTTCAAGAGAACCTAGATCCAGAGTGCGTGGAGGAAGGTAGAATCTCCTGGAAGTAGTGTCCAATCTGCCTGTGTGGGGCTGATGAAAGGAGATGGGGATAGGTCTTTGTGGTACAATAGTGAATAATTGTTATCAGGACTGATCGTGAGGGTTGGAAATGTAAAGGTAGATGTTTTATAGCAAGGAGGGGAGTGATTAACTTTGCAGTCTAGGAGTGGAGGTCCCTGGGACCATCAAGCGAAGAGCAGGAACCTACCCAGAGAAGCAGTGATGTCTGAGATGGAGGCAGACACGATGACATGGAGAGATGGAGCCTCTGGGGACTTTAGACACAGAGAGGGAGAGGGGCTGTGTGCTGATGACCGGGGTGCAGGCTTGCAGGGTATACCCTGTGGTTGTTTGATGATGCATGGTTTTGGAACCATGGCAATGAAACGATATAGGACAGGATGAATGTAAAGCTAATGTTCTCCCACGTAAACTATCACATAATTCCAATAAAACATTAAAAAAAACCCAAATCTAATGTGGAAATGCAAAAGACCTAGAATAACCAAACAGCTTTAGAAAAGTAAAACAAAGCTAGAAGATATAATGCCCAACTTCTTAACTTAAATAGTTACAAAAATTAGAGCATTGTGGCATTGGCATGAAAACAGACAAACAGATAATTGGGAGGAAAACAGTGTGTGGGAATAGGCCCACACATACTGTATTTTTACACAAATAAAGTACACATTGTAAGGTTTTTTGCAAACTGTGCTGCGGTCTCACACATAAGCTCCCTATGTATGTTGTGCTTATAGGTATGGGCATGTGATTTGCAAAATCAACAAACATGTGAAAGTGAACTTAGTAGAAAAATGATAGTATTTTTTTAACAATGATGAAACATGAATGTTGTCATTGTTATTAAGTGCTGTAAAGTCAGTTCCGACTCATAGCAACCCTGTCTAGGCTTTTTAAAAAAATCTTTGAGGTTGCTGAAAGCCTCCCTCAAAGATTTTTTCAAGCAGGGGGCTCAAACCACTGACCTTGTGGTTCACAGCTCACTGCTTATCTCATGGAGCCACTGTGCTCCCCGAAACATGACTTTCCACAGGTAAATTAAAAAAAAACAAAAACCTTTGATCTATATATTACACTATGTTGTTGTTGTTAGGTGCTTAGAAGTCGATTCATACTCACAGTGACCCTATGTATGACAGAAAGAAACACTGCCTATTCCTGCACCATCCTCCCAATCTTACACTATGCCTATATAAAAAGTTAGATTAAAATAGATTATAGGTCTAAATGTAAAATTTAAAACTATGAAATGTCTAGTAGAAAAGTGTTACTGCTTTGGGTTTGAACACCAAAAGCATGATCCATTAAAGAAAAAAATTGATAAACTGCATTCCCCTGCAATTAAGAACTTATCTTTGAAAGACACTGCTAAAAGAATAAAGAAACCAAAAAAAAAAAACCCCCCCCCCACAAATAAAATAGAAAATAAAAAAGAGAGAATGAAAAGACAAATAGCAAAATGGAGAAAATACTGTTTCTTTTCCTTGTTTGTTTGTATGGTAGGGTGAGGAGTATATTTTATTGAGTTATTATTTTACATTTTAATTTTTTAAGAGTTATTTTTCTATTTTAAATGATTAGCAAGAGTTACTGAACTTTGCTTTTGTGGCATAATGATGGTTCTATCTCTGATTTCGTCCTTGATTTGGAACCCAACTTTTAATCTTGAATGGGTTCCTCTGGGAAGAAGTAGAACACTTTATAAGAAATCAGTGTATAAAATCCTCAGGAGCAGGCAGTGGTGGAAAGCAGAGATTGCCTGTGCATGAGAATTCTGGGAAAGGATTAGTGGAGGAAAATGAAATAAGGCGAGCTATTCTCAAGGAGCTCTGGTAGCGTAGTGGTTATGAGTCAGGCTGCTATCCTCAAAGTCAGCGGTTTGAAACTACCAGCGGTTCCGTGGGAGAAAGATGAGGCTTTCTGCTCCCTTAAGGATTTACAGCCTCGGAAACCTTGTACAGGGTTGCTATGGGTCGGAACCAACTTGATGGCACATAACAACAACAACTTTCAATATGTACCCTCAATAACTTTAGTAATGGTAACTACTAGCATTCACTGAGTATTTACTCTGAGCCTGACACTATTCTAAGCATTATTCTAAACACATCTTCTATTATTTAATCTTTGCAACAATTTAATAAGCAGACAATAATATTTTCTCATTTTTTAAAAAATTAAGAAACCAAGTATAAGCCTGATAACTAGTCATGAAGCTCACAAGCAGGGTGGAGCTGGATCCAGAGTTCAGAAGGCCATGTCCTTTTAGGTTAATTTAAATAATATGTCACTGAGATAAAATGGTTTTGGTGTTGGGGTTTGAGTTTCCTGATTCAGAGAAGAAAACATAACTGAATCAAGACAGATAATGAACCTGGCACTGGATGAGAAGCCCCTGAGTTGGCGGTTCTGTTTAGCCATGGGCATGCAGGTAGGGCATTGGCCAGAAGAGGGCAGTGCCTCCTACTTGTTCTTCATGGTTCTACACAGGAACCAAGAACACGAAAGAGATTTTGACACTACTTTCAACTAAATAATAATTTCTATAGCACCTGGCTTAACTCAGCACAACCTTTGGTAGCATTTTGTTGTAAAGTGCTGTTAAATCGGTTCTGACACATAGCGACCCTGAATCTGAAGTATGAAGCATTGTGTCTGGTGGGTTTGAAATACTGACCTTGGGCTTAGCAGTCCAGTGCTTATCCTACAGTGCCACAGCAGGGCTCCCTTTGGTGGCATGTTATTAAGTGCCATTGAGACAGTTTTGACTCATAGAGACCATGTATAGGGCTTCTGAGCAGTAGCTGGTGGGTTGGAGTCGCTGACCTTGTGGCTGGCAGTCAAATGCTTATCCTACAGTGCCATACCAGGACTCCTTTGGTAGCATGTTGTTGTTGTTAAGTGCTGTCAAGTTGTTTTTGACTCACAGCAACCCTGTGTAGGGTTTCCAAGGAGCAGCTGGTATGTTTGAGCTGCTGACCCCATGGTTCACAGTCCAGTGCTAATTGTACAGCGTCATATCCGGACTCCTCTGGTAGCACTGTTGTTAAATCCAATAAAGTTGGTTCAGATTCATACTGACCCTGTATAGGTCTTCCCAGGAGCGGCTGTTGAGCTTGAATGGCCAACCTTGCTGTTCAAACCAACCTTGCAGTCCAGCGTATTAACTCACAGCGCCGTTCCAGGACTGCCTTTGGTAGCATTGCTGTGGTTATTAAGTGCCGTAGAGTCAGTTCCATCCCACAGTGACCCTGTATAGGATTTCTGAGGAGCAGCTGGTGAGCTTGAACCACTGACCTTAAGATCAAAATGACTTTGCAGTCCAGCACATTAACCCACAGCGCTATACCAAGACTCCATAGATGCCTGCAAACCTTTAGTTTCACTGAAGGAGCAGGATGCCTCATTGACAATACATCATACTCAAGAACGTGAGAAGACATGGAATGATTTTATCCCTTGGTTCTGCAAGTGTATTATAGTTAGTCCAGCCAGGCAGAGTCACACCAAACAGTTTTTCTGAACGAGGCCAATTAAGGTGAGTGCTGCGGGAGGGAGGAAGCCAGGGCATTTGTCATTGGAGAGGAGGGACTGAAGGACCCCTATACCTCCAGGCAGTGGAGGAAGCTTCTGGTGAGATAGAGAGGACATGCTTGAGCAGCTGCTCATTGCATCTGGGCTTGAAAGAATACTATGAATAATAATGTGACTACCACGAATAATTGCACTGCTCACCCTCCCGGCAATACTACCGCATTACTTTAGCACAGCACCTGATTGAGTTTCTGGATTCTTAACTGGAAACGGAAACTCGTGTAAGTATAGGTGTTCTTTAGTTCTCATTAATAATTAAAAAGCTCCCTGCTCTGCTTTCATTTTAATGACAGTTTTCATTTGTGCAGCCCAAGACTTTGCAGAGGCCATTCCCATCCTATCACAGGAAATAGAGCAGGTATTCATTACCTCCAATTTACAGCTGAGGAAACACAGTGGGTAATTGGTTTGCTCTGAATCACCTTTAATCCAAGACTGGGAGAAGACCAGAAACCTGGATTCTGAACTTGGAACTGTGCTCTTTTCCTTCATCAAATGCATGTTCCCAACATGCATCCAGTACTGCTTCCCCTGCCCATTAAACCTGGATGTATGAACACACTGCGACCAGCAATTTCACTTTTGTGGATATACCCAACAGAAATGCACATGCATGGCAACAAAAGACATGTATGAGGTTGTTGTGCAGTATAATTTGTAATTTTCAACCCAGATAACAAGTCCCAAAGGTAGTACATACGCTCACTTTGTAAAATCTCATTACGCCTTGCACTTAAGATATATACACCTTTATGTATGTATGTTCTACTTTAATAAAAGCTTTCAAAATCCTGACTTGTCTAAATCAATTACTTTTACATGAGCTAACTTGGGAAACCTTGTACAGAGTCACTGTGGGTCAGAACCTATTCGACAGCACTTAACAACCAACAACAACTTTAGTCATGCTCAGTGACTTTATGACTGTGGGTTTGGTTTTTGCATAAATTGAGCACATCTTGGTTGTTTTGCTCTGATGGTGATCACACCATTATTCCGTGGAGAGCTTCTGGCGGGTTGAGAGAAGAGTTTTACCTTTGTCTTTGCATTTGTGAGCACAAGAACACAGTTCAGAAGAGCTACCACACAAGAAGTTTACCCACTGCCTCCAATACTACAAATATATGTTCCCTAGGTGTGTCCGGGAAGTAAGGAAAAATGGAACATCCAAACTGGATAAACCAAATTGCAGCAAACATCTCATCCAAAAGACGAAGCTTCTCAGCCTGTCCCATTTTAAGAGCCAATGGCATTAGCACTATTTGCAGCCAAAGCAAGAAATCCAACTCTTTCATCCCAAGGGGACAGTTGGCACCTCCAGACAAGAGAGACTGAAGCTGCTCAAAATTACATGGCATATAGAAAGACTTAACAATGTGAAATTGTCAATACTACCCAAAGGAATCTACACATATCACACAATCCTAATCCAGATTCCAACAACATTCGTTAAAAAGATGGCAAAAGCAATTAAAAACAAGATGGCAGATCAGGTGGAAATGCAGTGACGAGGTTTGCTAGAAACAATACAGAATACCGGACCAAGCAGGCTCAGGGGCTGGTCCCAGAACTCTGAATACATAGAAAGTAACATTTATAAGGTTGGAAGGCTTACAGCTCAGGGAAGTTGTGGCAGAAGCAAGAAATCCATTGCTTTCTAGTCCAGAACACTCAGCTGCTCCAGGAGCCGCCATCTTGGGTGAGACCATGCAGGGGAAGGATCAGAGCGGCCACAGACGCCTGGCAGAACCGCTGAGATAAAGGTGTGGACATTCTTTCTTTTGGTAACTGTTCATTGGTCCCTTGCTGTCTGAGCACCTG
>NW_006412571.1:7445-8463 GCF_000296735.1 Chrysochloris asiatica | reverse complement strand
TGGAATACATGAGCAGGCAGGTGGTCTGGCTGGTGACCACATTGATCACCAATAAGGGGAAGAGGGGGAAAAACAACAATGAAGCCACTTGACCTAGCTTCAATGGCTGGATGATCAGAACTCCACTGGAAGAAGGAAAAAGGGGGGCGGGGGGGAGAGTGTAACCTGCTACAATTTGATGAACTTTACCTATACTTATGGATGCAATAGCTCAAAAAAGGGAACAAATCTTTACAGCAAGGATCACTCCCACTACCTAGATACACAGGGTTGACAGGGATGGACAAGTTAGACATGTTCTTCCCAAAATGGAGGTGGGGGCCTATAAAGGCAAGAAATGACTGGCTTACAAGCTTTCAAGGGGGAACCTAGTTCCAGATGGGGCAGGGATGGTAGAATCTCCACTGAATGATTTCCAATCTGTTGCGACACCAGGCTGGTGAAAGGAATTGGGGATAAGATTCTTGTGGTACAAAAGTGAATAATTGACTGTGAGGGTAGGAAATATAGAGGTAGATGTTTTTTGAATGAAAGGAAGGGAGAGATTGATTTTGCAGCCCAGGAGTAGCCCATTAAGGGAAAAGAGCAGAGAGCTGGACCCTACCCAGAGAGGCAGAGATTCCAGGGATGGAGACAGAGACGATGATGTGGACAGATGTAGTGGCTGGAGATACTGAACTCAGTGAGGGAAAGGGGCTGTGTGCTGAAGGCCGGGAGGTGGGCCTGTGTGGTGTATCTTTTGGTTATTTGATGATGCATGAGGGGATTGTAATCATTGCAACGAAATGCAATACGATAGGATGATTGTAAAAGTGATATTCTTCCATGTAAACCTCAGAAAAAAAAACATATATATAAATGTATCACTGCATCATTTTGTTCAAGTATTTTACACTGTGCCTCTGCCTTCCTCCCAGCTTCCTGCTTTTTCTTTGTTGTACATTTCTTCTTCCTCCTACTCCTTTCTCATTTTCTCTCTATCCAAATAATTATTTACTGTGTCCAACTAATGCCATTT
>NW_006412571.1:4509-5010 GCF_000296735.1 Chrysochloris asiatica | reverse complement strand
GAATTGTACTAGACAAGAAAATATCAGTCTATCCATGAGGTTCCTCAGCATCCAGTCTCATTAAGTGTCCAAACAATAGAAGAAATAGCATCATGCTTCCATAAATAACAATGCAATTCTCCTTTGGACAAATTAAAACGAACTTGCCTTTCCTACAAAAACAAATACTCAATATTTCAAAAACACAATATAAATATCTGGATTATGTTAATTCCTCATCTAATTAGTCACTGCCTCTCTGGATATTTTATAACCTAACACTATAAACTAATACGTCCAATGGATGCTGGTTGAAAGCAGAGAAAACCGGAACAATGTTTATTGACTATGTAAATGATTTCAATTGTGTCAATCATTGCTATGGACAGCACTGAATAGAATGAGTATTCCAGAATACTTAATTGTGCTTTTGAGAAACCTGTACATAGACCAAGAGACAGTCATTAGAACAGAACAAGGGAAGAGTGAATGGTTTAAAATCAGGAAATGTGTGTACCAGAA
>NW_006412571.1:0-1192 GCF_000296735.1 Chrysochloris asiatica | reverse complement strand
CTTTCTTCATGTATGATGTTCTTGATGTCATACCATTACTCTTCTGATCTTTGTTCTTTAGTGTTTAATGTATCAAATCTGTTCTTCAAATGATCTCTAAATTCAGGTGGGATATATTCAAGGTCATATTTTGGTTCCCGTGTACTTATTTTCATTTTCTTCATATTCAGTTTGAATTTGCATATGAGTAATTGATTGTCTGTTCCACAGTCTGCCCTAGGCCTTGTTTTGACTGATGATGCAGAGCTTTTCCATTGTGTATTTCCACAGATGTCGTCAGTTTGATTTCTATATACTACATCTCATGAGGTCCATGTGTATAGTTCTCTTATGCTGTCATAAAAAAGTTGTTTGAAATGAACAAATCATTGATTTTGCAGAATTCTATCATGCGTTCTCCAGCATCATTTTTATTACCAAGGCCATATTTTCCAACTACTGATCCTTCCTCTTTGCATTCCAGTCACCTATAATGATCAATAAATCTTGATTGCATGTTTGATCAATTTCAGATTGAAGAAGTTGGTAGAATTCTTCTATTTCATCCTCATTGGCTTTAGTGATTGGTGTGTAAATTTGAATAATAGTGGAATTAACTGATCTTCCTTGTAGGCGCATGGATGTTATCCTATCACAGACTGTGTTGTACCTCATGACTTATCTGGATATGTTCTTTTTGAAGATAAATGCAACACCATTCCTCTTCAATTTATAATTTCCAGCATAGTAAACCATGTGGTTGTCAGGTTCAAAATGGCCAATACCAGTCCATTTCAGCTCACTAATGCCTAAGATATCGATGTTTATACGTTCCATTTCATCTCTGACAACTGCTATTTTTCCCAGATTCATACTTGGTACATTCCATGTTCCAATTTTCAATGGATGTTTACAGCTGTTTTTCTTCATTTTGAGTTCTGTCCCATCAGCAAATGAAAGTCCTGTGGGCTTTTCTTTTATAGCTTTACTCCATTCACGTCATCATGGTCAACTCTACTTTGAGGAGGCAGATCTTCCCCTGGCACATTTTGAGTGCCTTCCAAACTGAGGAGCTCATTTTCTGGCACTATATCTGACAGTGTTTCTCTGCTGTTCATAAGGTTTTCAGTGACTAAATATTCGGAAGTAGTTTGTCACTCCTTCTTCTTAGTCTGTCTTCATCTGGAAGCTCATCTGAAACCTGTCCACCATG
>NW_006412570.1:0-8057 GCF_000296735.1 Chrysochloris asiatica | reverse complement strand
GGTTCTGCCAGGCATCTGTGGCTGCTCCGATCCTGCCCCTATGTGATCTCACCCAAGATGGCAGCTCCTGGAGCAGCTGAGCATCCCAGACTAGAAAGCAATAGATTTCTTGCTTCTGCCACAAATTCCCCAGCTGTGAGCCTTCCAACCTTCTAAATATTCCTTTATATGTTGTTCAAAGTTCTGGGACCGTCCCCTGAGCCTGCTTGGTCCGGTATTCTGTGTTGTTGTTGGCAGAGCTCCTTTACTGCACTTTCACCAGATCCGCCATCTTGTTTGTTTTCATCGCCATTAGTATTTTTAAAACCAGCAGGATCACCCATGGAGGACAGGTTTCAGCTGAGCTTCCAGACTAAGATAGGCTAGGTAGAAGGAAAGGTGGACTACTTCTGAATGGTTACCCACTGAAAACCTTATGAATAGTAGTGGTACATTGTCTGATATAGTGCCAGAAAATGAAAACATGTGTAACACCAGAATATTATCAGATATAGTGCCAGAACATGAGCCCCTTAAGTTGGAAGGCACTGAAAATATGACTGGGGAAGAGCTGCCTCCTCAAAGTAGAGTTGACTTTAATGATGAGAAAGGAGCAAAGCCTTTGGGACCTTCATTTGTTGATGGGGTACAACTCAAAACAAGAAGTAGCTACAAACATCCATTAATAATCAGAATGTGGAATATATGATGTATGACTCTAGGTTGTCAAAAATTATATGGTACCAATAAAGATAGATACCCTAGACATTGTTGTTGTTGTTAGGTGCCATTGAGTCGGCACTGACTCATAGCGACCCTATGCACAGCAGAATGAAACAATGTCCGATCCTGGGCCAACCTCACTACTGTTGCTACACTTGAGTCCATCAATGCTGCCACCTGACCAATCCATCTCATTGGGGGTCTTCCTCTTTTTCTGCGACCCTCCATCTTACCAAGCATGATATCCTTCTCTAGCGACTGTTCCCTCCTAACAATATGTCCAAAGTATGAGAGACGAAGTTTGGCCATCTTGGCCTCTAAGGAGCACTCTGGCTGCACTTCTTCCAAAACAGATCTATTGGTTCTTTTGGCAGCCCATGGCACTTTTAGTATTCTCCACCAACACCCTAATTCAAAGGCATCAATTCTTCTACGATCATCCTTATTCACTGTTCAGCTTTCGCATGCATATGAGGTTATTGAAAATACCATGGCTTGGGTCAGGCACACCCTAGTCCTCAAACTGACATCTTTGTTCTCCAACACTTTAAAAAGTTCCGGTGCAGCAGATTTGCCTAATGCAATATATTGTCTGATCTCTTGACTGCAGGTTCCGTGAGTGTTGATAGTTGATCCAAGAAGAATGAAGTCCTTGACAACTTCAATCTTTTCTCCTGTTGATAAGAATGTTGTTTATTGGTCCAGTGGTGAGGATTTTTGTTTTCTTGACATTGAGATGTAATCCATATCGAAGGCTGTGTTTCTTGATCTTCATCAGTATATGTTTTAAGTCCTCTTCACTTTCAGCAAGCAAGGTTGTATCATCTGCATATCGCAGGTTGTTAATGAGTCTTCCTCCAATCCTGATGCCACATTTTTCTTCATAGAACCCAGCTTCTCGGATTATTTGCTCAGCATGCATGTTGAATAAGTATGGTGAAAGAATACAACCTTGTCGCTCACCTTTCTTAATTTTAAAACATTCAGTGTTCCCATGCTCTGTTCGAACAACTGCTTCTTGGTCCAGGTACAGATTCCTCATGAGTACAATTAAGTGTTCTGGAACATCCATACTTTGCAATGTTGTCCATAGCTTGTCATGATCCACAGAATCAAAAGCCTTTGTGTAGTCAATAAAGCACAGGTAAACATCTTTCTGATATTCTCTGCTTTCAGCCAAGATCCATCGGATATCAGCAATGATAACCGTAGGCATTAATGAGCTGAAATTGGCAAGTATTGGTCATTTTGAACCAGACAATCATATGGTTTACTACGTTGGGAACAAGAAGTGAAAGAGGAATAACATCATATTCATCATCAAAAAGAACATCTCAAAATCTATCTTTAAATACAATGCTGTCTGTGACAGCACAATATTCATGTATCTATATTTAATACCACTAAAGTAGCATAGTGGTTACAAATCGGGCTGCTAACCTTAAGGACGGTAGTTTGAAACTACCAGCTGTTCCACGGGAGAAAGATTAGGTTTTCTGCTCCCATAAAGAGTTTCAGCTTCGGAAACCCTTTGCAGGGTCACTATGAGTTGGAACCGACTCCATGGTACGTACAACAACAACAATATTCAAATTTACATACCAATCACTAAAGCCAAAGATAATGAAATTGAAAACTTCTACCAACTACTTCAGTCTAAAAATGATCAAACATACAATCAAGATTCATTGATAATTACTGGTGACTGAATGCAAAAGTTGGAAACAAAGAAAGGATTCATAGTTGGAAAATATGACCTTGGTGGTAGAAACGACCTGTTTGAGGTGTGAAAGAACAAAATGTCAATTGGATGACTAAGGTGCACCTGACACAAGTCATGGTATTTTCAGTTGCATGTGAAAGTTGGACAATGGATAAGGAAGATTGCACAAGAGAGAATATATTTTTATTTGGTGTTGGTAAAGAATACTGAATATACTATGGACTGCCAAAAGAATAAACACATCTGTGTTGGAAAAAGAACGATGCTGGAGATAACATGATAGAATTTTGCAAGACCAATGACTTATTAACTGCAGATACCTTTTTTCAACAACACAAAAGATGACTAAATCAATAAATTATAGGATAACCTCAAACAAAAAGAATACACCCACATATCAAAATAAAAAGGGAAATCAGAAAGATTTAGTAAACATTAACAAAACAGATATTAAAAGAAAACCCACAAACAGAATAAACTCAGAATAGAAAATTATGTGCAACAAAGAATCCAGCAGCAACACCAACAGATACACATAAAAAAATGACAACAATCAATTCATACCTATAATTATACTGAATGTATACCTATAATTATACTGAATGTAAATGGATTAAATGTACCAGTCAAAAAAGCAGATTGGATAAGAAAACAGGATCCTTCAATATCTATCCTTCAATGTGTATAAGAGACATATCAAAAAGATGGAGACAACCTAAATATCCATCAACAGAAGAATGGTTAAACAAACGTTGGTACATACACACAATGGAATATTGCAAAACCTTGAAGAACAATGATGGATTTGTGAAACACCTCACAACATGGTTGAAGCTGGCAGACATTATGGTGAGTAAAATTAGTCAATCACAAAAAGACAAACATTATGAGACCAATGTTGTAAAAAGTCTAAAAAAGTTTTTCTTGATTAAAAAAAATAATCTATGATGGCTATGGGGTGGGGTGGGGAAGGGAAAATTATTCATGGGCTTCAGGGTAGACACATGTTAATATGTATGACAGGACAGGCAATATACAATAAAAGGGAAATTAGCAGAGGAAAGATGAAAGTAGCAGTAGAAACAAGGAGGAATGCAGCAGTTAAAGTAAATAAAGGTAAATGCTGTTAACTGCTGGTACATGGAGGGGATTGCAACCTTGTAATGAAGCAAAGTATATGATTTACTGAATGTAAAGCTGATGATCTACTCTGTAAACCTCCATTCAATTCACATTAAAAAAGTTGAAAAACAAAAATAAAAACAGATGGCTACACCTGGACCTCGCCAGATAGAATCAGATTGACTACTTACATTGAAAGTGGTGATGTTGTTGTTGTTGTTAAGAGCTGTCGAGTTGATTCTGACCATAGTGACCCTGTAAAGTGGTGATAGAGAAGCTCAATATCATCAGTCAACACAAGGCTGGGAGATTGAGTGTGGAACAGATCATTAATTGCCCATATGTAATTTCAGGCTGAAGCTGAATTTAAACAAGTCTTGTTAAGTTGCATCAAGTCATTTCTGACCCATAGCAACCATGTATACAGTTTCCATGGAGCAGCTGTGAGCTTGACCCACCAATCTTTCAGTTTAAATGGATTTGCAGTTTGGCACATAAACCTACAGCACCACACCAGGACTCCTTAAACAAGTCAATGAGAGCCAAAATATGACTTTGAATACATCCCACCTGAGTTTAGAGCATTCTCAAGAACAGATTTTATGCCTTAAACACTAATGACTCAAGACCAGAAGATTTGTGGGAATGACATCAAGAACATTATACATGGAAAAGAGAACCAAAATGGCAGACTAGGCAGATAGCTAATCAGACCCTCTGACACATCTCTGCAGGCTCTGTACATCTGAAGCAGAACCCGATCAAATCCAGGCATCAAGGGAGCACAGTTGGTGCCCACCTCACTCTGGAACTGCACACAACCTCGAGGCTGTGAACACCTCACAGCTGTGCTGAAGGGGGTTGTGGATGGGGGCTGGCCATACCTCTGGTCCCTGGGGGAGCACATGGAACAAGAAAGAAACAACTTTTCCTGTTGTCAGTCCCTGGTGTGACTCTGTGCTGCCAGACACTTCTGGTCTGTCTTTGAAGATGCGTGCAAAGGTTTAAAATGGTCTTCACCAGTCTGTCTCCGTCCTTCACTGCCCCCACCCAGCCTCTCCTCCCAGTAAATGTTCTATTCACTTCTCCAACCCCTCCTCTGAAGCTCAGGGTTCCAGAATTATTTATCTATGTGGGTTTGGTTTGGTTTCCCTTATCTTTATGGCAGAGGGTCTGTTAGAACCACATAGCAGCTGGAGCAGGGTGGCTGATTATGAGAGTTTCTGCTAGAAAATTGATGTCATGACACATGAAGAACTCCAAGAAATGCTGGGTTTACAGATACTGAAAGGAGACAAGGACATTTCACCAGAGCCAGGACTCTGAATTCAGACTTCTAGGCTCCAAAACTGTAAGAGAATAAGTTTCTGGTTGTTAAAGACATCCACTCGTGGTATTTCTGTTATAGTAACATTAGAAAATTAAGACACTATCTGATTAATGATAGATAGATAGCAGCCAACACTAGCCAAACCCATCCTAAACTGAGATGCAAGAAAGACGAATGGAACACACTTCTTTTCTCTAACTACACCCACAGAAAACAGTTGGTGAAAGCCTAAGAACATGTCAGTATACAATCATCAATTAAATACAAATATGACACCACAATAATGTCTGGAGACAGCAGACAATTTTAGCTCACACAAAGAAACAAGAGAGAATGGCTCAAACAAATGACCAAGATGCAGAGCAAGAAAATGTTTCTTATGATGAAAAGGTAATGAAACTACCTGAAAAAGAATTCAAAAGAATTATACTTAGGTACCATCAAAGGATTGACAGAAAGATTGAGAAAAGCAAGGCGAATACAAAAAACTTTATAAGAATTCAGAAAAATACTAAAAGAACAAACAGACAAAATAAACTCAAAATTTGAAACATTACAAACCTGCAGTTAGAAATCCAGAAGATTAATGCTAAGATCTCAGAAACAAAAATTGCACTGAATATACAGAGGAGTAGGTTTTAAGCAATGCTTTTTTTAGATGCCATCGAGTCACTACCCACTCATAGTGACCCAATGCACAACAGAACGAAACACTGCCTGGTCCTGTGCCAACTTCACAATCGTTGCTAAGTTTGAGCCCATTATTGCTGCTACTTTGCCAATCTACCTCACTGTGGATCTTCCTATTTTTCACAGACCCTCTACTTTACCATACATAATATCCTTCTCCATGGACTGGTCCCTTCTGATAATACATTCAAAGTATGAGAGACAAAGTCTGGACATCCTGGCTTCCAAGGAGTATTCTGGCTGTACCTCTTGTAACACAGATTCATTTGTTCCTCTGGTATTCCATGGTACTTTTAATATTCTCCTCCAACATCATAATTTCAATACATCAATTCTTCTATGGTCTTCCTTATTCACTGTCCAACTTCACATGCACATGGGGGCTATTGAAAATCCCATGGCTTGGATCAGGCCCACCATAGTCCTCAAACTGTCATCTTCAACACTTTCAAGAGGTCTTGTGCAACACTTTTGACCAATGAAATATGTTGTTTGAGTTTGTGACTGCTGCTTCCATTAAGTGTTGATAGTTGATCCAAGCAAAGTAAAGTCTTTGACAACTTTAATCTTTTCTCCATTTATATGAGTATTGTTTATTGGTCCAGTGGTGAAGCTTTTTGTTTTGTTTACATTGAGGTGCAACCCATACTGAAAACTGTGATCTTTGATTTCCATCAGTAAATATCTTAAGTCATCTTTGATTTCAGCAAGCTAGGTTGTATCATCTACATATCACAAGTTGTTAATGTGTCTTTCCCCAATTCTGATGCCACATTTTTCTTCATATTATCCAGCTTCTTGGATTATTTGCTCAGCATACAGATTGAATAAGTATGGAGAAAAAAATACAACCCAGGTGCACACCTTTCCTAGTTTTAAACCGTTCTATGTTACCTTGTTTTGACTGAACTGTCTCTTGGTATATGTACAGGTTCCTCACAGCACAATTAAGTGTTCTGAAATAGTCATTCTCTGCAATGTTATCCATAGCATGTCATGATCCATACAATCGAAAGTCTTTGCATAGTCAATAAAGCACAGGGAAATACCTTCCTGATATTCTCTGCTTTCAGCTAGATCCATTTGATGTCAGCAATGATGTCCCTTGTTCCACGTTCTCTTCTGTATCTGGATTGAACCTCTGGAAGCTCTCTTTTAATGTATGGCTGCAGCCATTTTTGTATTATCTTTATTTTACTTGTATGCAATATTAAGGATATTGTCCTATGATTTCTGCATTCCATTGGGTCACCTATCTTTGGAATGGGCAGAAATATGGATCTCTTCCAGTTAGTTGGCCAGGTAGCTGTCTTCCAAATTTCTTGGCATAAATGAGTGAGTGCCTCCAGTACTGCATTAGTTTGCTGAAATATTTCCATTTGTATTCCATCTGTTCCCAGTGTCTTGTTCTTTGTAAATGCCTTCAATGCACCTTGGACTTCTTCCTTTATTATCATTAACTCTTTTTTTTTTAAGTTTCTATTGTAAATTGAGTGAAAGTTTACAGGGCAAATCATCAATTTTACATTCAACAAATATACTTTGTTTTATTACAATGATTATAATCCCCTCCATGTACTATCATTTAACAGTATCTCTCTCTATTCATTTTAGCTCTCTCTCTCTCTCTCTTTTTTTTTAGCACTCAGTCATATATAATAATTTAAACCACCAAAGGGCACATTCTGCAAGCCTGCCTCCTGGTCGCCAGCTCTCCATCCCTCTCTTCCATGAACCTAGAGTCCTGAACTGCTCCCTCTCTACATGTCTTCATCTCTGTCTCCATCTCTGGTGTCACTGCTTCTCTGGATAGGGTCCCACATTACACTTGTGCTCTTCTCTCTTGATGGTCCTAGGGTCCTCTGTTTCTGGACTGCAAGATTAACTACTCCATTTTTTTTCACTTTTTTTTTTTTTAATGCTTTATTGTGAATTATGTGATAGTTTACATGAGAGGACATTAGCTTCACATTGATCCCATCGCATATTATTTCCTTGCCGTGGTTACAATCCCCTCCATGCATCATCCACCAACCAAGCCTGGCCCCTGGTCGTCCGCACACAGCCCTTCTTCCTCTCAAGTCCAAAGTCCCCAGCCGCTCCATCTTCCCACGTCATCATCTCTGCCTCCATCCCTGGTATCACTGCTTCTCTGGGAGAGTTCGTTCTCCACTCTTCTCCCTTGATGGTCCCAGGGACCTCCGCTCCTAGACTGCAAAGTTAATCACTCCCCTCCCTTTGCCACAAAATGTCTACCTTTACATTTCCAGTCCTTACAATCCTGATAACAATTATTTGCTATTGTACTGCAAGAGACCCATCTGCATCTCCTTTCATTCTGTCCCGGACTAGACAGAATGGATACTACTCAGTAGAGATTCTACCTTGCTCCATGCCCTCTGGATCTAGGTTCCCTATTGAAAGCTTGTAAGCCAGTCACTTCTTGCCTCTGTAGCCCCTCCATTCTGGGTAGCCAATGTCCAAGTTGCA
>NW_006412569.1:7815-8263 GCF_000296735.1 Chrysochloris asiatica | reverse complement strand
CTGGGCTTTTTTTGTTTGGGAGTCTTTTGATGACCTGATCGATTTCTTCTTTTGTTATTGGTCTGTTCAGGTTTCTACTTTCAATTATATATTTTTAAAACAAAATGTAAAAGAAATGGATTGAATATTGTATCTTCTTGGTTGTAAGAAATGTGGAGGTTAATAATACTTACTAAATGCTATGTCTGGAGTCCCTAGGTGGTGCAAACATTTAACACACTCAGCTGCCAACCAAAAGGGTGGAGGTTCAAGTCTGCCCAGAGGTGCCTCAGGAAGAAAGGTCTGGTTATCTGAAAAATCAGTCATTGAAAACCCTTTGTATGACAGTTCTTCTCTAACACACATGGGGCTGTCATGAGTCGGAGTTTGACTCAAGGGCAACTGGGTTACTTTTTTTTTTTTTTTTTTTGTGTTCTAATTCTGCAGCCACTGGGAGGTCAAAGGCATA
>NW_006412569.1:5330-6080 GCF_000296735.1 Chrysochloris asiatica | reverse complement strand
ATTTATTGTTTTAGAAACCCTTCAGAGGGTTCTAGGAGTCGGAATTGACTTGATGGCAGTGACAATCTTGCTCCCAAGGAGTTGACGTGGTAGAGGAAAAGTGGAAAACAGCAGACATAAATAATTATATTAAAATATAGAGTATTAAAATTACAATACGGAAATTATAATGATATTGAACCTGTTGTTTTTCATAATTCTTATGCATTGTACTGGTTTATGATGTATTTATATTATATTGTCCTCCTCCTCACCCCACTCCACAAGAAGTGCTTTTCTGGGACAAGGCTAGAATTACTATGTAATATATATGACTACGTATTACTGGCTGTATATTCTAACCTATATGTGTAACGAATATGCATAATACATGACTGTATTACTGTTCTGAAGCACTCGAAGCCCAGTGTCTTTTGATGTATCTTGCCTTGTTCTTAGTTGCCTTTGAGTCATTCCAACTCATAGTGACCCTATGCAATAGAAAGTAACATTGCCCAGTCCTATGGCATCCTCACAATTGTTGTTATGCTTGAGCCTGTCACTGTGTCAGTCCATCTCTTTGGGAGTCTTCTTTTCACTGATCTTCTACCTTACCAAGCCTTCAGGAACTGCTCCCTCCTGACGACATGTCCAAAGTATGCGAGATGAAGTCTCACCATCCTTGCTTCTAAGGAGCATCGTGGCTGAACTTCCTCTAAGACAGATTTGTTTGTTCCTTTGGCAGTCCACAGTACTAGGCAATATTCTTCT
>NW_006412569.1:1996-3772 GCF_000296735.1 Chrysochloris asiatica | reverse complement strand
ATATGCACGGGACTGGGAACAACAAGGTCAGTGGTTCAGACCACCAGCTGCTCCTCGGAAACCCTATACAAGGTCACTATGAACCAGAATTGACTCACCAGCAGTTAACAACAACATACTCAAGGTCATATTTTGGCTCTTGTGTACTTGTTTTCATTTTCTTCAGCTTTAACCTAAACTTGCATATGAACAATTGATGGTCTATTCCACAGTTGGACCCTGACTTTGTTTTGGCTGATAATATTGAGCTTCTCCATTGTCTCTTCTTAAAGATGTAATCAGTTTGTTTGCTTTTTATTACACATGGTGAGGTTCAGATGTATAGACACACTTCACTTATTTGTAATGAGTAAGTCATTGGTCTTGCAAAATTGTATCATGTGATCTCCATCATTTCTATTTGTTGTTGTTGTTGTGTGCTGTGGAGTCAATTCCCACATACAATGACCCTGTACGGGGTTTCCAAGGCTGTAAATCTGTATGGGAGCAGAAAGCCTCATCTTTCTCCCATGGAACAGCCAGTGGTTTCGAACTGCTGACCTTGTGGTTTGCAGCCCAACTCGTAACCACTACACTACCAGAGCTCTGTATCATTTCTATTACCAAAGCCATATTTTGCAACTACTGATCCTTCCTTTTTATTTTCAACTTTCACATTCCAATCACCAGTAATTCCTAGTGCATCTTCATTGCATGTGTGAGCAATTCCAGACTGAAGACATTAGATTCTTCCATTTCTTCACCTTTGGCATTAATGGCTAGCATGTAAATTGGAATAATAGTGGTAGTAACTGGCCTTCCTTGTAGATGTATTGATAGTATACTGTCACAGATAGCATTGGACTTCAGAATAGATCTTGAAAGTCTCTTTTTGATGTTGAATGCAATGCCATTCCTCTTCAATTTGTCATTACCAGTATAATAAACCATTGTTTTTGTTGTTAGGTGCCATTGAGTCGGTACTGACTCTTAGCGACCTTATGAGAGCAGAACGAAATACTACCCAATCCTGGGCCAACCTCACTATTGTTGCTATGCTTGAGCCCACTGATGCTACCACTTGGCCAATCCATCTCGCTGGTGGTCTTCCTTTTCTCTCTGACCATCCACCCTAACAAACATAATAAACCATATGATTGTCTAATTCAAAATGGCCAATACCAGTCCATTTCAGCTCACTAATGCCTAGGATATCCATCTTTATGCATTCCATTTCATTTTTGACAAATTCCCATTCTCCTAGATTCATATTTAAAATATCAGTGGTGTAACTTCCAGCAACACACAAGCCATTGTAGTAGAGCAAACTGACAGATGAATAGCGTGTCTTACTCTAGAGTGAATTCTTTTAGAGGTTTTGTTCACCACCAGCTTCACCTTTGGATAAAAGAGTCTTGCTAAAACATACCAACTTTCTGTAGCTGGACATGAAGCTCTCCAAACTAATGGCCAGATATGGCGTACCACCTGACAGAAAAATTCAGAGATGAATTCTTTTGGTTGGAAGGGAGAAAACAGCAGGAGGCCAGGCACCCATAATCTGAAAGAAGACTTGATTATTTAGGTTTGAAGCAGGAAAATGATTACCATGTGGTGGAAACCAACCAGTAGATGTACACATTTGCATTTGACACTTCCATACACATAAAGTAGTTAAAAGGCTGTGTCATTATGTTTTCACTAATATTCTTTTACCAGTTGTATAATGAGAATGAGATATTGGTGAATGTTTGCTTAGTGCTACTATGTTGTCTAAGGATTTGTCTGTTTTTACTT
>NW_006412569.1:0-1120 GCF_000296735.1 Chrysochloris asiatica | reverse complement strand
TTATCCATTCTGCTACTCTCTGTCCCTTGACTGGTGCATTTAATCCTTTGACGTTCGGTATAATTCTTGATATTCATGCTGTTATTTTGCTGTGTGTGTGTGTGTTGGTTTTTATTTGTAATTTTTTTGTGGTGTTGATGGTTTTCTTTATTCCAAATTGTTTTCTGCACTGAGTGCATTTTGTTTGTGGATTTTCTTTGCATTTTCATTTCTATTGTGTTAGTGTTTACTAAATCTTTCTGACTTTTTTTTGTCTTGATGTGAGGGTGTATTAATTTTCTTTGCGATTACCATGTAATTTAATTTTTTCCCTGTTAAAACAGTCTGTTTTATCTTGAAATCTGCTTGATTTCTTCATCATTTGGAAGTTCTGATCTATACTAATCCATATATATATAAATGTTTTATTGTGAATTGTGTGATAGCTTACATGGGAGAACATTCGTTTTACATTCATTCTATCATACATCATTTGATTGCTATAGTTACCATCCCGTCCATGCATCATCATCCAATCAAAGGGTATACCTTGCAAGCCTGCCCCCCTTCCCCCACGGTCCTCAGTACACAACCCCTTTCCCTCTCTAGATCTCAGGTCCCCAGTCACTCCATCTCTTCACGTCATCTTCTCTGCCTCCATCAAAGTCCTCACTGCTTCTCTGGGTAAGGTCTCGCTCTCCACTCTTTTCCATTGATGGTCCCAGGGCCCTCAGCTCCTAGACTGAAAAGTTAATCACTCCCCTCCTTGCTATAAAATGTCCACCTTTACATTACCAACTGTCACATTCAGTCCTGATAACAATTACTCATTATTGCATCACAGGAGACCCATCTGCATTTCATTTCATCAGCCCTTCCTGGACAAGGCTGCATACTATTCACTGGAGACTCTGCCTTCCTCCATGCCCTCTGGATCTAGGTTCCCTTTTAAAAACTTGTAAGCCAGTCACTTCTTGCCTTTGTATCCTTCCCCCCATTTCGGGTAGCCGATGTCCAAGTTGCCCATCCCTGTCTACTCTTTGTGTGGAGGAGGTGGGAATAATTATTGCAGGAAGGATTTGTTTCCTCTTTTGAGCTACTGCATTTATAGGTGTAGGTCAAGTTTATCAAATTGTATCAG
>NW_006412568.1:2520-8261 GCF_000296735.1 Chrysochloris asiatica | reverse complement strand
TCTTCCAATCAGTTGGTCAGATGGCTGTCTTCCAAATTTCTTGCACAGACTAGTAAGCACTCCAGTGCTGAAATATAGAATATTTCCATTTGTATTCTATTAATTCTTGGAGACTTGTTTCTCGCCAATGCTTTCAGTACAGTTTTGACTTCTTAGTTCAATATTATTGGGTCTTTATCGTATGGTACCTCTGGAAATGGTTAAACATTGACCAATTATTTTTAGTGCAGTGACTCTGTATTTTTTTATGTTGTTGTTAGGGTTATGGTTAGGACTACAGCTAGAGTTAGGGGACACGGTTGTGCTCAGGCTAGGAATAAGACTTAGTTTTTAGGATTACAGTTAGGTTTACTTTTATTTATTGACATTTCCTTCACTTCCTCTGCATTTGGAAGTTTTGTAACTACATTATTCACACTTTTATGGGTTTTGTTGTTGTTGTTGTTGCAACTGTATCTCTAGTTTTCTATTTTAATTCTTATAGCTCTGTTTTTCTTTGAATACTTCCATATCTGGGTTCAGTCTAGGTGATACTGTGGTTGATGGTTCTCTGTCCAAAGAACTACCTTTAGTTTTTTTGTAAGGTCAGTCTGCTTTTGATAATTTCTTTTCAGTTCTGTTTATCTGAAAATGACTTAACTTGGCCATCATATTTGATGGACAATTTTTCTGAGTATATGATTCTTGGTTGGCAACTTTTTTCTTTCAGAGTCTTAGCTTTATTGGCAAGTGTCCAGAGGCACCCCACTTCACCAACAAGCCTTGGACTGAAGACTCAGCTCTCTATCTCCATGGGGCAAAGAGCCTAACTCTGCTGACAAGTGCCCAGAAATGCCCAACTCCACCAGACAGCCTCCTGCACAAAGGCACTTAGCTCTCTCCCTCCATAGGTTGGCTTCTATGCTATCTTGCTCTGTTCTTCAGGGTCTGCTGCTGCTGTTTCTCTGCCACTGTTTCTTGCCTTCTGCATTGTCTTAAGTGTTACAAGTTCCCTCAATTCCTTCTGAGCCTCATCTAAGTGCCTTTGACATCCATAATTCCACCAATGACTATTCAAGACTTCTTCAAGACAATCTAGGCTTTCATTATTAGGCAGGTTAGTACTCTTGCAGCCTCTACTCTTCATCCAATTGCAAAACCACTTTCACATTTTATGTATCTGTTAGAGCAGCACCTCATTCTGGGTACCAATTTATCTTAGTTATCTGCTGTTGTCGTTAGGTGCCATCCTGTCAGTTCAGACTCATAGCAACCCTATGCACAACAGAATGAAACGCTACCCATAATGTGCAATTTTCACTACTTGTTTTTATCTTTGAGTCCATTTTGCTGCCACTATGTCAGTCCATCTAGTTGGGGGGTCTTCCTCTTTTTCTTTGACCCTCCACTTTTCCAAGCATGATGTCCTTCTCCAGGGCCTGGGTCCTCTTGACAATATGTCCAAAGGACATATTGATTCTAAGGAGCATTCTGGCTGGTCTTCCAACACAGATTTGTTTGTCCTTCTGGCAGTCCATGAACATTCTTCACCAACACCATAATTCAAATGCATTGATTCTTCTATAGTCTTCCTGATTCATTGTCTAACTTCCACATGCATATGAAGCTATTGAAAATCCCATGACTTGGATCAGGTGCCCTTAAGTCCTCAAACTGATATCTTTGTTCTTGAGCATTTTAAAGAGGCCTTATGTAGCAGATTTGCCTAATGCAGTATGTTGTTTGATTTCTTGACAGCTGCTTCCATGTGCATTGATTGTGGATCCAAGCAAAAGGTCTTTGGCAACTTCAATCTTTTCTTCATTTATCATGATGTTTTTTTTACTGGTTCAGTGGTGAAGATTTTGCTTTCTTTGCATTGAGGTGAAATCCATACTGAAATCTTTGATCTTCATCAGTATTTCAAGTCCTCTTCCCTTTCAGTAAACAAGGTTGTATCATTTGCATATCACAGTTTGTTAATGATTCTTCCTCCAATCCTGATGCCACATTACCCTTTATACAGCCCAGCTTCACAGATTATTTGCTCAGTATACAGATTGAATAAATATGGTGAAAAGATACAACCTTCCCCAATAATTTTCCTGATTTTAAACCATTCAGTATCCCATTGTTTTGTTCAAACAGCTAGCTGCCTCTTTCTATGTATAGATTCCTCATAAACACAATTAAGTGTTCTGGAATATCCGTTCTTTACAAAGTTATCCATAGTTTGTTATGATCCACACAGTTCAATGCCATTGCACAGTCAATAAAGCACAAGTAAACATCATTTTCGTATTCTCTGCTTTCAGCTAAGATCCAAGTGGTGTCAGCAATTATTTCCCTAATTCCATGTTCTCTCCTGAATCTTGCTTGATTTCTAGCAACTCTCTGTCAACGTACTGCTGCAATCAGTACATTGAAGATAATTTTTGAATCATCTTCAGTAAAATTTTATTTGCATGTGATATTGATGATATTGTTCAATGATTTACCCAATCCATTGGGTCACCTTTCGACTGGGCACAAATATGGATCTCTTCCAATTTGTTGGCCAGATTGCTATCTTCCAAATTTTTTCATATAGATGAGTAAGTGCCTCCAGTGCTGCATCAGTTGGTTGAAACATTTTGATTTGTATTCTGTTGATTCCTGGAGCCTTGTTTCTCACTAATGTCTTCAGTGCTGCTTAGATTCCTTCCTTCAGTACTATTGGTTGTTGATCAAATGGTACTACTAAAATAAATGAACATCGGACAATAATTTTTGATACAGTGATTCTGTATATTCCTTCCATCTTCTTTTAATGTTTCCAGTGTCATTTTCCAGTGTCAATATTTTGCCCATGTTGTTGTTGTTGTTAAGTACCATCAAATCGCTACTGACTCATACAGACCCTATGCACAACAGAACAAAACATTGTCTGGTCCTTCACCAACCTCACAATCATGGTTATGTTTGAGCCCATCGCTGCTGCCACTGTGCCAATCCATCTAGTTGGGGGTCTTCCTCTTTCTCTCCAACCTTCCACTTTACCAAGCATGATATCCTTCTTCAGGGACTGACAATATGTCTGAAGTATCAGAGATGAAGTCTGGCTATAGAATCCTTCAATATAGTAAACTCAGACTTGAATTTTTTTTCTTCAGTCTGTCAGCTTGATAAATGCTGAGTGTGTTCTTCCCTTTTGGTTTTCTAACTGCAGGTCTTTGCACATTTCATTATAATACTTCACTTTGTCTTCTAGAACTGGCCTTTGGAATTTTCTGCTCAGTTCTTTGACTTCATTTCTTCCAGTCATTTTAGTTTTTCTATGTTACAGAACAAATTTCAGAGTCTTTCTGACACCCAGTTTGGCCTCTTCCTTTTGTCCTGTCTTTTATATGATGTTTTGCTTTCTTCTGTATGATGTGTTGTTATTTTTAAGTTTTTATTGTGGATTGAGTGAAGGTTAACAGTTTTTTTTTTCAGTTTTACATTCAGCAAATCATATTCTTTGCTTCATTACAATGACTGCAATCCCCTCCATGTGCCATCAGTTAACAGTATTTACCTCTATTCACTTTAACTATTGCATTCCCCTGTGTGTCTCTTGATAGCTTTGTCTTTCCTCAGCCAACCACCCTCTTGTTATATATTCCCTGCCCTGTCACTCAAGTTAACATGTCTACCCTCTTGTTGTTGTTGTTAAGTGCCGTTGAGTCGGTTTCGACCCATAGCGACCCTGTACAGGGTTTCCGAGGGTGTAAATCTTTACGGGCGTAGAAAGCCTGATCTTTCTCCCGCGGAGCAGCTGGTAGTCTACCCTCTAGTATGTGAATAATTTCCCCTTCTCCCACCATGCACTGTAACCCTCATAGAATGTTTTAGTCAAGAAAACTTTTACTTAACTCCTTACAAGTATTGTATGAGTGGCCTTTGTGATTGACTAATTTCACTCAGTATAATATCCTTCAGGTTCATCCATGTTGTAAGGTGTTTTGCAGATTCATTATTCTTCAACTCTGTACAGTAGCCTATTGGGTGTATGAAACAAACTTGTTTATCTGTTCTTCTGTTGATGGACATTTAGGCTGTCTCCGTCTTTTTGCTATTATGACTAATACTGTAGTGAATATGAATAAGCATATATCTAATCATATCACGGCTCTCATTTCTTGAGGCTATATACCAAGTAGAGGGATTGCTAGGTCATACAGTATTTATAGTTCCAACTTTTTGAGACAGTGCCATACTGTTTTCCACAGTGGTTGTACCATTTTACAGTCCTACCAGCAGTGTAGGAGAGTCCCAGTCTCAGCACATTCTCACCAGCATTTGTTGTTCCCTGTTTTTTTTTTTTTTTTTAAAGAAAAAAATTTCACTATTAATGCAGGAATGAGATGATATCTCATTGTCGTTTTATTTTGCATCTTTGGAGTCCTGGTGTGGTGCTGTGGATTAATGCGCCAGACTGCAAAGCTGTTTGAACTGCAAGGTCGGCCATTCAAGTACACGTGTTACTTCTCAGAAACCCTGTGCTGGGTGGCTATGGGTCAGAATTGACTCGACAGCACTTAACAACAACAAATGGCTAATGATTGTGAATATTTCTTCATATGTTTGTTGGCTGCCTGAATGTCTTCTTTATCTGTTCATGTCCTCTGCTCTTAATAAAATTGGATTGTCTTCTTCTTGTTGAGACATTTAAGTGTTCTACAAGTTTTAGAGAGCAGTCCTTTGTCTGATATATCATTGTCAACCATTTTTTCCCAGTCTGAGGGGTTTTTTTAAACACTTTTTGTGAAATCCTTTAATGCACATGTTGTTGTTGTTAAGTAGTACCTTTGAGTTGCTTCCCACTCATAGTGACCCTGTATAGGATTTCCAAGGGGCAGTTGGTGAGTTTCAACCACTGACTTTTTAGTTCAACCCTACCTTGCAGTCCACTGCTTATCCTACAGCATCATCCAGGACTCCTTGATGCTCATAAAATGTCTAATTTTTAGGAGGTCCTAGTCATCTATTTTGTCTTCTCTGTGTGTGTTTTCACAGTTATGTTTGATAGTGTATTTATGCCATGGGTCAGAGCCCCTAAATTTGTCTTTATTTTTCAGTGATGAACTTTATAGTTCTAGGCTTTACATTTAGGTCTTTAATCCACATTGAGTTCATTTTTTATGTGGTATGAGATATGGGTATTGTTTCATTTTTCTGTAATGAATTTCCAGTTTTGCTAGCATCAGGTGTTCAAGAGACTTATCTCTTTCCCATTTAATGCATTTTGGCCCTTTGTTGAAGATCATCTGACCTTTGCTGTTGTTGTTATTAAGTGCCATCAAGTCTATTCCAACTCAAGTGACCCTGTATAGGGTTTCTGAGGAGAGACTGGTGAGCTTGAACCACTGACTTTGAGGTTCAAACCAACCTTGCAGTGCAGTGCATTAACTCGCAGCATCACACCAGGGCTCCTAACTGAACTTGTTGTTGTTGTTATGTGCCATGGAGTCGGTTCTGACTCATAGCGACCCTGTACAGGGTTTCTGAGGCTGTAAATCTCTACAGGAGCAGAAAGTCTCATCTTTCTCCCGCAGAACAGCTGGTAGTTTTGAACTGCTGACCTTGTGGCTCGCAGCCTGATTGGTAACCACTACACTACCAGAGCTCCTTAACTGACCTTGTTGTTAAGTGCTGTCGAGTCGGTTCCGACCCATAGCAACCCTGAACAGGGTTTTCAAGGCTGTAAATCTTTACGGGAGCAGAAAGCCTCATCTTTCTCC
>NW_006412568.1:0-1020 GCF_000296735.1 Chrysochloris asiatica | reverse complement strand
AGGCATTTCCCTTCTATTCCTATTTTGTAGCATGTTTTTCTCAGGAACAAGTGTTGAATTTTGTGAAATGCGTTTTCTGAGTCAATTGACATGATTACGTGTTTTTCCCTTTGTTTTATTTATGTGGTAGATTACACTGATTTTTTTTCTAATACTGAACCATCCTTGCATAAGCTGATCATGATGTATTATTTTTGTGATATATTGTTGGATCTGTTGATTAGGATTTTGTTGAGAACTTTTGCATTTATGTTCATGAACAATATTGGTCTGTAATTTTCTGTTTAAGTAATGTCTTTAATTGGTTTTAGTTTCAGAGTTATGCTTGTTTTATAAAATTAATTTGATAGTTTTCTATCCTTTTTATGTTCTGGAATAGTTTGAGTAGAATTGGTGTCAGCTCCTCATTGCATGTTTGGTAGAATTTACCAATGAAGTTATTTGGGTCTGGACTTTTCATAGTTGGGAGTTTTTAATGACTTGATCAGTATCTTCTCTTTTTATGTTGTTGTTAAGTGTCGTCAAGTTGATTCCAACCTATAGTGACCCTGCATAGGATTTCCGAGGAGTAGTAAGCTTGAACTGCTGTCCTTGTGGTTCAAATGACTTTGCTGTCCAGCGCATTAACACACAGCACCACACCAGGACTCCTCTCTTGTCACAGACCTGTTCAAATTTTCTACTTCAGTCTGTTAATTTAGGTCAGTTCTGTGTTTCTAGAATTGTGTCCATTTCTTCAGGGTTTGCAAATTTGTTAAAGTATAATTTTTCATGGTATTCTGCTATCCTTTTATTTCAGTTGGTTCTGTTGTGATGTCATCCATATTATTTCTTATTCGTGTTATCCATTTTTCTTGTTAGATTTGCCAATGGTTTGTCAATTTTATTAATCCTTTCAAAGAACCAACTTGTTCTCTTATTTATTCTTTTTTTTTTTTAATTTAAGGTTTTTATTGTGGATTGAGTGAAAGTTTACATGGCACATCATCAGTTTCACATTCAACCATTCATATAACTTGT
>NW_006412567.1:7393-8843 GCF_000296735.1 Chrysochloris asiatica | reverse complement strand
CCCTCAGGGTCTGGTTCCCACTCCCCACCCTCCATCCCCTCCCCTCCCCTGTGATGACACTGGTCTCCACTTCTTTGAATATCTTCCTCTGTAATATGTCAAAGGCTTTTTAGCATTTAAGAGTCTGGGTGTGGCCTGTAGGATAGCACTGGACTGTTAATCTCTAGGTCATCAATTCAAACCTACCAGTCACTCCTTGGAAACCCTATACAAGGTCGCTATGAGTCAGAACCGGCTTGATGGCACTTAACAACAAAAAACTTCTTTTACACCATCCAAAGCTTCTTCTGACTTCCATGTTGGCCGATTCAGACAAGTGTTGGATTCATACCCAGATATGTAAACCAGCACACTGAGCAGCAATCACTTCTACCCACACTGACAAATCCAATCTGATGGAAAATGATCTTTCTCCAAACTTGATTGATCTCCTCAAAAATCCATTTCAGTCTCCAAATTTTTACTGTTGTAGATAAGCACATTCTAAAATCCTCTCCTGAGCAGCAATCACTTTTACCCACACTGACAAATCCAACCTGATGGAAAATTATCTTTCTGCAACCTTGATTGATCCCCTCAAAAATCCATTTCAGTCTCCAAATTTTTACTGATGTAAATAAGCATATTCTGAAATCCTCTCCATTTGTATTTTCCAGAATCTGATTTAACCTCTACACCCTGTAATGCTGGGATTCCATTCTGATTACTGACTCAGGGAGGAGTGAGTCTGAGGGGAATTATTTATTTTCTTGCATAAGCACTCCCTTTAATGACCCAATAATAGCTTGTCTAAGTCAGGGAGGTGGTGCTGCTTTGAGAAAGGAGGGAGAGGGAGGCTCATGTCTAACAGATTGTCAGGAGTACAATTTCCCTTGGATGTCCACCATGGAATTTCACCTAATGGGATTACTCAAAAGATAATATTCCTAAGAACTTTCTTTCTAGGCAACAACCCAACGATCAAGATAAGATACAGTTATGCAATGATACATAATTGCTTTTGGCTCAAATATGCATTTTACTATACATGTAAGTGCATTCTGGAGTGCTGTTGTAGGGTAAGCACAGGACTTCTAACTGAAAGGTCAATGGTTCAAACCCCTCAGTTGCTCCTTGGGAGCACCATATGGGGTTACTATGAGTTGGAACCTACTTGACACTACTAAACAGTAACAACAATAAACTTATGAGTCTTTGTTATCAGAGGGGTAACCAAGAGAAGTAACTGGATTCTGCTTTATTTGCATGTTGTGTCAGGCAGCAGTCATGTGTAGGAGGCTCTGACTGGCGTGGCTGGTTAAATGCCCAAGTACTATCAGAAAGGTTGGCAGTTTAGATCCACCCAGAAGCACCTCAGAAGAAAGGTCTGATAATCTACATCTGAAAGAGCACAGTCATTGAAAACCCTATGGAGCACAGTTGTCCTCTGACACATGGGGTCACCATGAGT
>NW_006412567.1:4124-6203 GCF_000296735.1 Chrysochloris asiatica | reverse complement strand
AGGACAAACCCCCTGCAAAGACTGAAACTTGAAGAGAACACACGAGCAGGCAAATACGCTTGCTGGCAACCATGTTGGTCTACTGGTGAGTGGAAGTGGGGGAAAGGCAGCAATGAAGATATTGGCTGAGTTTGACCACGTTCCATAGACTCCTGTTGACCTAGAGATGAGACAGAGAAGAGGAAGGGCTGGTTGACCCAAAGTATGGTGAGACTTTGGGACTCCTGAGCCCATGGACAAGAACATAGCCATAGAGAGCTAGAGCTGAGAGTAAAGTGTCCAGCTGATATGAAGTGAGGGGAGATGCACAGGAACTCCCAAACTTGTGGATAGTACCCATTTGACCTAGCTTTGATGGCTTGATGATCAGAACTCGACTAGAGGAAGATTTGAAAAAATTTGATAAAGGCAGCAAGTGTAAATTGCTACAATTTGATGAACTGGATGTAGTTCTACATGTACTACATCCATATACTTATGGGTGTAGTAGCTCAAAGTACCAACTGAGAGGGAAGGAGTCTTCACATCAAGGATCAATCCTCTCCCCCCTGTACACAGGGTTGATAGGGATGGGCAGCTTAGACATTGGCTACCTAAAATGGGGGAGGGAGGCTATAAAGGCATGAAGTGACTGGCTTACAAATTTTCAAGAGGGAGTTTAGTTTCAGAGTGTGCAGAAGAAGGTAGAATCCCCACTGAATAGTTTTCATCTTGTCTAGATCACTCTGGTGAAAGGAGATGGGGATAAGATTCTTATGATTCAATAGTGAGTAATTGTTATCATGATGTATTGTGATTGTCACAGCTGTAAAGGTAGAAGTTTTGTAACATAAATTCAGGAACAGAGAACCCTAGGACCGTCAAGGGAGAAGAGCATGAGTGGAAGGTGGGACCCTATCCAGAGAAGCAATGACACCAGAGCTAAAAGGAAAGATGATGACATGGAGAGATAGAGCAGCTGAGGACTCTAGACTCATGGAAAGAGAAAGGTTTTGTGCTGGCAGCCAGGAGGCAGGCTTGCAGAATGTGCCCTTGGGTTGTTTAAATAATTATATATTCCTGAGTGTTTTTGTGTATATCCAAAACCAAAACAAAACAAAGGGAATAAAAGCAAATACTGTTGAATGGTGATGCACAGAGGGGATTGTAATTATTGCAATGTAAGACTGATGTCCTCTCATGTAAACTATCATTCAACTAACAATAAAAACTTTAAAACCACAACAAAACCAGAATGAAAAAAAAAATTATTGTGGCTTGCTTATTTGTGGTTTATTATGGAAAAGAATGTATATAGTGCTGTTGTTGGGTGGAGTATCCTCTATATGCCTATGAGGTCCAGTTAGTTGATTGTGTTGTTTGGATCGTCTGTATCTTTGTTGAGTTTCTTTCTAATTTGTTGTTAAGTGCCGTCAAGTCGATTCCGACCCATAGTGACCCTGTATAGGGTTTCCAAGGAGCGACTGGTGAGCTTGAACAGCTGACCTTTTTATTCAAACGACTTTGCAGTCTGGTGCATTAACCCACAGCGCCACACCAGGATTGTCCTTAATTGAAAATGGTGTATTAAATCTCCTATTATTGTCAAGTTGTCTATTTTTCTTTTAATTCTGTCCAAGTTTGTTTTATACATTTTGGGACTCTTTTATTGAGTGTGCATAGATATTTATTATGACTATGTTTTCTTTAATCATTATATAATGTACTTGTTTGTCTTTTATATTTGTTTTTGCTTTTAATCTATTTTATAAAAAATAGTATTGCCACTCTTGTTTTTTTATTGCCATTTGCTTTATATATATTTCCATCTTTTAATTTTTAGTCTATTTTTGTCTCTGTATCTACTTTATTATTATTTATTTATTGAAGTTTTATTGAGAATCAAGTGATAGTTTACTTGGGAGAACATTAGCTTTACATTATTTCTATCATATTTCATTTCATTGCAATGATTACAATCCCCTCCATGCATCATCATTCAACAGCATTTGCTTCCATTCCCTCTGTTTGAATAAATAACCATTCAAACAACCAAACGGTATACCCTGCAAGCCTGCCTCCTGGCTGCCAGCTCACAGC
>NW_006412567.1:2849-3306 GCF_000296735.1 Chrysochloris asiatica | reverse complement strand
GGGCTCAGGAGTCCCCAGGTCTTGCTATACTGCTGGCCAACCAAGTCTCAATCCAAGTTGACAGGGGCCTATTGAACATGGTTGGACTTGACTCACAACTTCGTTGCTGTTTTTCCCCCACTTCCCCTTATCAGTAGACCAATGTAGTCACCAGCAAGACCACATGCCTGCTCATGTATTCCCCCTGAGTCTCAGTCTTGGAAGGGTGTTTGCCCTGAGAGAACCTGATGACTTGCCTTGATGGCTCCCCAGCAAACAACTTGTTTGTTCTTGTAGTAGTCAGTTGGGCTGTCGTTATTGTTTTTGATTTTTCCTTCTGATCTTTCTTTCAAGAAGTATTTTCTGTTCTTCTAGCCACTCCAGGCTGGGTTTGCTTGTCTTTTCAAGTGGAAACTTCCCACCTCAGAAGACTCTGGATGGGGATCAGGATTCCACCTATGGTCTTATGCAATGCAAA
>NW_006412567.1:0-535 GCF_000296735.1 Chrysochloris asiatica | reverse complement strand
TATTAATATGGAATAAGAGGTCATATTGTCCTGCGTTAAGCATGTGATAACAACACATTAAGTAGTTGCTATAGTAACCTGAACCTCATGTTTAAAAAAAAAAAAGTATAAGCTCCTTTTTTTAAATGAGAAAATAAATACATATGGTTTCCCTTCCAGCACACAGGAAAAAAAAAAGAAAAGGCAAAATAGAAGAAAGTAATTTCCATCCCCACCCCATTCTTCTCTTCTCCTTCCTTTTCTTTTCAACTGCCTAGCTCTGGTAGCGTAGTGGTTACGAATCGGGCTGTGAACCTCAAGGTCAGTAGTTTGAAACTACCAGCTGTTCCACGGGAGAAAGATTAGACTTTCTGCTCCCGTAAAGTTTTACAGCCTTGGAAACCCTGTACAGAGTTTCTATGAGTCGGAACCAACTCCATGGCACATAACCACCACCACCACCCTGGCTGGCACCCTGGTGTGGCACTGTAGGATCAACACTGGACTTCAAACCACAAGTTCATCAGTTCAAACCCACCAGCTGCTCCTCAGAAAC
>NW_006412566.1:0-8094 GCF_000296735.1 Chrysochloris asiatica | reverse complement strand
CCCAGTGAGATGGATTGGCAGAGTGGCAGCAGCAATGGTCTCAAGCGTGGCAACAACTGTGAGGTTGGCCCAGGACTGGGCAAGCATTTCGGTCTGTTGTACATAGGGTCACTATGAGTTGGTATCAACTCAAAGGCACCTAACAACAACAACAACAAAGTGGCTGACCAGAGGCTGGATTAGGCTCCATTTTTACTTTTGTTGTTATAGTTAATTGCCACCAAGTCAGTTCAGATTCTTAGCAATCCTGCATAGAATATCAGAGAGCAGCTGATGGATCTGAACCACCAATCCTGTGCTTAGCAGACCAGTGAGTATCTTACAGCACCACAGCACGGCTCCATTTTTACTGAGGCTCCATTTTGTTTTTAGGCTTACTTCTTCTGCTTCTTATTCACATCTGGACTTTTGAAAATCTTCAAGTGCCCTTAGCAAATAAAGGTTGTTGTCATTGTTATGTGCCTTCAAGTTGGTTCCAACTCATAGTTATCCTGTATAGGGTTTCCAAGGAGCAGCTAGTGCATTTGAACCACCAACCTTTTTAATAGTCCAATACTTATCCTATATAGTGCCACACCAGACAAAATAAGGGTGGGGGTCAGGAATGTAGTTAAGATAACAAGAAATTGTTGCAAGAAACCTGACCCCTATTCCCTTCATTGTACAACAGGTTTGCAAAAAGAATGCTTACGGAGGTCTCATAATTGTCTTCTTACTACTCAAGCATAATTTTATAAATTTCAATCAATCAGAATTTTTCATAGTAAATTCCTGACTTTCCTGTATTTAAGGTCCTGTGAAAACATCCTTTCAGAGACTTCTGTTTTCATGGACTTTCTGTTTTACTCAAATTGAATCACCTTTATATTTCAAGTCGAATAGCTTCTAAAACTCATTACTTCAATTTTTTAACAGACTTTAGTTTTCTCTTTTACAGAGCTCTTTTGCAGCAGATCTTCCCAATGCAATGTGTCATTTGATTTCTTGATGGCTGCTTCAATGGACACTGACTGCTGAGCCAAAAAGAATAAAAATCATTGAAATTGTAATTTCTTCTTCATTACAATGACATTGTTTGTTGTGAGGATTTTCACTTGCTTCATGTTCAGACATACTACAAACTGAAGACCGTGGCTTCTTTGACCATTATCAGTAGGTGCCTTCTAATTGCTTACATTTTCTGTAAGCATGTTGTTGTTGTTGTTAAGTGCAACGGTGTTCAGATCAAAGCAATTCTGTATAGGGTTTCCAAAGAATGGCTGGTGGGTCTGAACTGCCAACCATACGATTAGCAGTCCAATAATTATTCCTGTAAGCATATTGCACGTTATTCATGAGTCTTCCTCCTAGTCTGATTCTATATTCTTCAGATAGCCCGGTTCCTCAGATTTCCAGCATATACATTAAATAAGTAAAATGAAATAAAATAACCCTGCCACACACTTTTTCCAATCCTGAACCATACAACAGCCCCCTGCTCTGTTTAAAAGACTACTTCTTTCTTAATCAGATTCTGCACAAGCACAGCTAAGTATTCTGGAACCCCCATTCTTTATAACTTATTATTATAACACCTTATTATTGTCAACACAGTAGAGTGTAATGCTTTTGCATAGTTGATAAAACATAGGTAAATGGCTTTCTGATATTTTCTGCTTTCAGCTAAAATCCACATGACATAGCAATTATATCCATCATTCCACATCCTCTTCTGAATCCAGCTTGAATCTCTGGCAGTTCCCTGTCAATGAACACCTACCACTTATTTATTTTTTTATTATTTTCAGCAAAATTTTGTTATAACGTAAGATATTAATGATACTGTTTAATAATTTATGCATTCCATTTGATGGTCCTTCTTTGAAATGGGCACAGATTTGAATCTTTACTATTCAAGCACAAGAGCCTTGGCAGTACAATGGGCTAAGTGCTGGCTCAGTGGTAAACAGAAGAGTCTGTCTGCTTCAGTAAAACTCCAGTCTTGGAAACCCTAAGGAGCTGTTTCTATTGTTACAGGGTCTCTGTGAGTCAGAATTGACTCGACAGCAGTGGGTTTTATAACACAAGCAGATCAAACTATTTTCTTCTTTTCCTTCTTTGCACAGGTTGTTCCTTCAGGATGGAAAGTAAAAGGTTTTTGTCATTTTCTTATAAAATGCACATTCATATACTCAAGCCAACTTCATCACTACTCCCTTTGTGCCTCAAATTTATCTTACACATGCTTTATAATTCCACTGTACCATCTATCATATTATATTGCAACTATTTTTATATTTGTCTTATCCACAAGATTGTGGTCATCTTCTATTGACTTCTGAATCATCAGGCTTACTTCAAGAATTAGGGCACACAAAGTTGTTGTTGCTGTTGTTGTTACGTGCCATCAAGTCGGTTCCAACTCATAGCAACCCTATAACGGACTTCAGAGGAGTGACTGGTAAGCTTTCTTGAACCGCCTACCCTGCAGATCAAACTGACCTTGCAGTCCAGCACACTAACCCATACCAGAACTAAGCAATCAAAATATGTACTGAAAAGATTAACAGACCCAGTACTTCATTAAATAAACTATGTGTTCATAAAAATTATCAAAAACAATTTTATTAACAGAGAAACATAAAGAATGACATTGAAATGAAATCATAAAACCCTAGGAATTTCATATGATCTCTGATGTTTTACAAATAGTTCAGAGGCACTCTAAGTAATACTAATGAAGCTTTATACTACAAATTTAACCCATATACAAATAACCTGCTTGGGAGCTCATTTTAGCTTAGGCATTAAATTATCTGATTCAAAACTCATTCTGTACAAGTTTTACATGAAGACAAGGGAGAAGTCTACATAACTATAGCCTAAAAAATTCTAGCATTGCTGAGAGTGAAACATCCAACTGCTATAAATTGATGGGAGGCAGGGCAAGAATGCCCAAACTTGCAGAGAGTTCCCATTTGACTTAGCTTGTATGGCCTGATGATCAAAACTCAACTGGAGGAAGATAAAGAAATGTGATACAGGAAGCAACTGTTGTTGCTGTTGTTGTTAAGTACCATTGAGTCGGTTCTGACCCATAGCAACCCTGAACAGGGTTTCCAAGGCTATAAATCTTTACGGGAGCAGAAAGCCTCATCTTTCTCCCGTGGACCAGCTGGTAGTTTCGAACTGCTGATCTTAAGGTTCACAGCCCGATTTGTAACCACTACAGAATCACAGCTCCTGTAAATTGCTACAATTTGATTAATTTGACCTTTACTTATGGATGTGGTACCTCAAAATACCAACCAACAGGGAAGGAGCCTTCAAATCAAGCTTCAATCAAGCTTATCCCCTCAGTGCACAGGGTGGATAGGGACGGGCAGCTGAGATGTTGGTAACTAAAATGGGGGTGGGGCTGGCTTACAATTTTTCAAGAGGGAATTTAGTTTCCAAGCTAGAGGGGAAGACAAAATCTCCACTGAATAGTTTTCATCTTGTCTAGATGCGTATGGTGAAGAAGGCAGGGATAGGATTCTTTTGATTCAACAGTAATTGTCATCATGACTAACTGCGATCATCACAACTGTAAAGGGAGAAGTTGTACAAGAAAAAGGGAGGAGTAATTAATTACATTCCAGGAATAGAGGACCCTTACTTAAGACCATCAAGAGGGAAGAGCATGAGTGGAACGTGGGAACCTAACCAGAGAAGCAACGACATCAAAGATGGGGGCAGAGGTGATGGCATAGAGCGACAGAGCAGCTGAGGACTCTAGACTCATGGAAAGAATAAGGCTGTATGCTGGCAGGCAGAAGGCTGGCTTGCAAAATGTGCCCCTTGGCTGTTTTACAATTATATATTCCTGAGTGTTTTTGTGTACACCAAAAATAAAACAAAAGCAAAGCAGGAATAGAGGCAAACACTGTTAACCAATAGCACAGAGAGGACTGCAATCATTGTAATGAAACAAAATACGATTGGTTGAGTGCAAAACCAATGTTCTGTCATGTAAACTATCATTCAATTCACAATAAAAGCTTTATAAATAATAATAATAATAATCACATCATACCTAATGAAACTAACACTAACCTTATTTAAAAAAAAAAAAAACAAAAAACAAATTCTAGCACTTACATACAAATGATCCCTAAGGTACTCTTAGTTTTGAACTTTTGAACTGTTTCCTACCTTTGGTAAAAAGTGGCATTGTAGGATAAGCAGTAGACCACAAGGTAGGTTTGAATCCTAAGGTCAGTGGTTCAAATTCACCAACTGCTTCTCAGAAACTCTATACAGGGTCGCTATGAGTCAAAACCAATTCCACAACACATAACAACAGGAAGAAGCAGAAAAGCTGCATATCTTTCTACATTTGGGCAATGGCTTCATTATAAAAAGGACAAAAAGGAGCCATAACAAACATTCAAATAAAAAGTAGCTCCATGTAAATAGAGCAAATCTAGATATTTTCCACTAATTTGAAGTAATATATGAATGTTCTGAAAACTCAGATTATCAAGACATATCTGATATTGAAGTTTTAAAGACTCTGAAAAAATGCATATTTAAATGCAATCCAAGAAATCTTAGTTCAAGTTTAACAATTAAACATAAACACAGAAAAATGATATACATATCCCTTTAAAAAAACTATTCAATGGCCTGTCAGGAGACCAGGAGAGCTTGTTAATAAGCAAATGATGTCCAAGTATAACAATTTCCAAAACCAACTCACAGTAGCACACATATAAATTAATAAGAACTACCAACTTACAACTTCCAGATCTCAAGAATACGTACATTTTCCATGTTAACTTTTTTCTAATCATTAAAAACTTACAAAACGGAGACTATCTCATATTGTGCCCTTCAACTTTGTAAATTGCACTGATCTCAATATATTTTGTCATCTTCCTACCACACTAGACCGGAAATTCATGGCTTTTGGGAGGTGATCTGTAATATGTATTTACTGAAAACTGCCACTGAAGCCAGTGAAGATGAAACTGAAGAATTCTATCAACTTATTCAGTCTGAAATTGACCAAACATGTAATCAAGATGAACTGATAAGTACTGGCAACTGGAACCAGTAAAGTACTCGTTGGAAATGAAGGAAGGATCAGTCATTGGAAAATATGGCCCTGATGATAGAAACAATGCTGGAAATCACATGATATAATTTTATAAGACCAATGACTTCTTCACTGAAAATACTTTTTTGAAACAACATAAAAGATGACTATACACATGGACCTCACCAGATGGAATACACAGAAATCAAAATGAATATATCTGTGGAAAGATATGATCAGTCAAAATAAGGCCAGGGGCAGACTGTGGAACAGATCCTCAACTGCTCATCTTCAAGTTCAGGATGTTGTTGTTAGGTGCCCCCAAGTAAGCTCCGACCATAGCGACCTTGTTTAGGATTTCCAAGGAGCAGCTGGTAAGCTGGAACCACCAACTTTATGGTTCATACAGTCCAGCGTATTACCCAAAGCACCACAAATGGCTCAAGTTGAAAAAAAGTTAAAATAAGTCCATGAGAACCAAAATATGATCTTCAAACATATCCAACCTGAAATTAGATATTATCTAAAGAATAAATTTGATTAATTAAATACTACTGACTGAAGACCAGAGAGTTGCAGAAAAACATCAAGAATACAGGAAGAAAGCAAAGGATCATTAAGAAGACAAAAATGAAGACTATGTCAGAAGACTCATAAACTTGCTCTCCTACGTAAAAATGCTAAAGCAAATGGAAGCAATGAGACAGAAAAGAGCTGAATAGAAAATTTCATTGTGCAGCTCAAGACCACAAAGTTAAATGCCGAAATATACAAAGACCTAGAGTCACAAAACCAAAAGGGGAAAACACCTCATCATTTGTCAAGCTGAGAGAACTGAAGAAAACATTCAAGGCTTAATTTGCAATACTGAAGGATTCTATGGGAAAAATAACTGAAAGATGCAGAAAGCATCAAAAGAAAATAGATGCTTGGCTGTCTTTTGAATCTTGGTTTTCCTTGCCTACCACTGAAAAACTCAAACGGCCACCACTCGTCTGTCAGTTTGTTGTACTGTGGTGGCTTGTGAGTTGCTGTGATTCTGAGAGCTATGCCACCAGTATTTTAAATACCAGCAGGATCACCCATTGTGGAAAGGTTTCAGATGAGCTTCCAGACAAAGACAGAAAAGGAAAAAAGAGTGATTAACTACTTTCGAATATCTAATCACTGAAAACCGTATGAATAGCATAGAAACATTGTCAGATATAGTGCCGGAAAATGAGCCCCTCAGGTTGGAAGGCACTCAAAATGCGACTGGGGAAGAGCTGCCTCCTCAAAGTAGAGTTGATCATGATGATGCGAATGGAATAAAGCTCATGGGAAAATGCAGAGTTGACCATGATGATGGGAATGGAATAAAGCTCATGGGAAAAATGCCTGTGGGACCTTCATTTGCCAATGGGTCACAACTCAAAATGAAGAGAAAGAGCTGAAAATCGGAACATGGAATGTACGAAGTATGAATCTGGGAAAATTAGAACTTGTCAAAAATGAAATGGAATGCATAAACATCAATATCTTAGGCATCAGTGAGCTGAAATGGACTGGTATTGACCATTTTGAATCTGACAACCACATGGTCTACTATGCCGGGAATGCCTAATTGAAGAGGAATGGTGTTGCACTCATCGTCAGAAAGAACATATCCAGATCAATCATGAGGTACAACAATGCTGTCTGTGACAGGATAATATCTATGCACCTACAGGGAAGACAAGTTAATACCATTATTATTCAAATTTATGCACCAACCACTAAAGCCAGTAAGGATGAAATAGAAGAATTCTACCAACTTCTTCAATCTGAAACTGATCAAACATGCAATTAAGATGTATTGATCATTACTGGTGATTGGAATGCAAAGGTTCGGAGCAAAAAGTAAGGATAAGTAGTTGGAAAATATGGCCTTGGTGATAGAAATGATGCTGGAGAACACATGATAGAATTCTGAAAAACCAATTTGTTCATTTCAAATACCTTCTTTAGACAGCATAAGAGATGACTATACACGTGGACCTCACCAGATGGAATACATAGAAATAAAATTGACTACATCTGTGGAAAGACACGATGGAGAAGCGCCATATTATCAGTCAGAATAAGGCCAGAGGCAGATTGTGGAACAGACCAGCAATTACTCATAGGCAAATTCAAACTGAAGTTGAAGAAATTGAAAACAAGTCCACAAGAGCCAAAATATGACCTTGAATATATCCCACCTGAATTCAGAGATCATCATAAGAACAAATTCGATACATCAAACACTAAAGACAGAAGACCAGAAGATTTGTGGGATGACATCAAGAAAATCATACAGGAAGAAAGCAAAAAGTCATTGAGAAGACAAGAAAGAAGTAAAAGGTCAAAACGGATGTCAGAAGAGACACTGAAACTTGCTTTCCAGTGTAGAGATGCTAAAGCAAATGGAAGAAATGAGGTTGTCCAAGAGCTGAACAGAAAACTTCAAAGATCAGCTCAAGAAGATAAAATGTGCAACAAAATGTGCAAAGATCTGGAATCAGAAAACCAAAAAAGGAAAAACACGCTCGGCATTTCTCAAGCTGGGGGAACAGAAGAAAAAATTCAAGCCTTGACTATCATTATTGAAAGATTCTCTGGGCTAATTATGGAAGGATGCAGAAAGCATCAAGAGAAGATGGAAGGCCTATAGAGAGTCACTGTACCAAAAGGAAATGGATACTGTTCAACTGTTTCAAGAAGGTAACATATGATCAAGAGCCAATGATACTGAAGGAGGAAGTCCCAGGGGCACTGAAGGAATTAGCAAAGAACAAGACACCAGGAATTGACAGAATAAAAATTGAAATCTTTCAAGAAAGTGAGGTGGCAGAGGAGGCACTCACTCATCTATGCCAAGAAATTTGGAAGACAACTACCTGGCCTACTGATTGGAAGAGATCCATATTTGTGCCCATTCCACAGAGAGGTGACCCAAAAGAATGTGGAAATCATAGGCCAATCTCTTTGATATCCCATGGGAGTAAAGTTTTACTAAAGGTAATACAGAAACGGCT
>NW_006412565.1:6913-8313 GCF_000296735.1 Chrysochloris asiatica | reverse complement strand
TCCTGGCTAGCAGGACCTCTCACTTACAGCTGTCCTCTGGTATGGAAATACCCCAATCCCCCAGCCTCTCTGAGGTCTATGTGAACTACTTCCTAATTGGGTGCCCAGAACACACAGCACCTAACCTTACAGGGACTCAATCTAGGGCTGAAAGTGTTATCTCATCCCTTACCCACCCATGACATGAGGTCCTTGGCTGGCAGTAGACGCCAGAATTTTCTCCTTTCTGGGTCTGTCACCTGCCCTGGTTTTTTCCTTTTATTGTTTTTGTATGCGTCTTCTTTCTTCCTCTTCTTCCTCTACCCTGCTTTCTATCCTTTATAGCTCAAATTTCCTTTTTTTCTTTTTCCGGCTTCTCTTTCATAACAGTTGCTGCTTCTTTCTTTTTTCTTTCTTTGTTTTTCTTTACTACTCTCTGGTCTCTTTCTCTTTTACTCATTCCTATCCTTAATTATGTTTACTTCCTTTTTCCCTCTTATTTTTCTGGGGGAGGTTTTGTTTGTTTGTTTTCTTCATCTCACTCTTTTCTCTCTTTGGTGTTGTATTCTTTTTCTACTTGTTGCCAGCTTTTTTTCTTTACTGCTTTCTTTTTTGCTGGTGTTTGCTTGTTTCTTTGTTTGTTTTACTTCTCTCTTGTGTGTGTTTTTTCCCTTCTTGCCTCACCTAACAGAAGACAATAACTATGTCCAATCTGCAACCATACCCTCTACTACGCTATACATTGGGCAAGAGCCAATATCAGCTGCTATATACTGTGTCAACAACAACCAACATCAGCCAAATCTATCTTGAACTGAACTGTACTAACAGTGAACAGAGAATGATGCACAAGTTCATCCCCTAGTAAAATCCACCAGGAGGCAGTTGGTGACTGCAAAAGAATACACCAGCATGCAATCAACTTAATACAAATACAACAACAACACAATGTCTCAAAAGCAGCAGACAATTTTTGTTCACACAAAGAAACAAAACAAAAAAAGTGACTCAAATGAGTGACCTAGAGACATTACTAGAAAATGTTTGTCAGGGGAAAAAAACTTTGGAACTACCTGAAAAAGAATTCAAGAGAATGATATTTAGGTACCTTTAAATGATTAACAGAAAGGCCAAGGAAAACAAGGAATAATTCAGAAAAACACTATAGAAACAATCAAACAAAATTGATAAGAGGATTGGAGACAATGCAAAACTTGTCTATAGAAATCTAGGGGGTTAATTATAAGATTTCAGAAATGGACAAATATTGAAAGGCACAGAATTAATGGAAAGACTCAAATTAATGGAAGCTAGAATAAGTGACTGTTCCTTCCTGACAATATGTCCAAAGTATGAGAGACAAAGTTTGGCCATCTTGGCCTCTAAGGAGCACTCTGGCTGCACTTCTTCCAAAACAGATC
>NW_006412565.1:3118-5568 GCF_000296735.1 Chrysochloris asiatica | reverse complement strand
TAACATCATATGGATGTGAAGGCTGGACAATGAATAAGGAAGATCATAAAATTGAACAAGAGGATATAACCATAATAAATGTCTACGTTCCTAATGAAACAGATTCAAAATATATAAATCAAACTCTAACAGAATTAAAGAAACAAATAGACAACTCAACATTAGTAGTTGTTCATGTTGTTGTTAGGAATCATCTAGTCAGTTCCAACTCATAGTGAACTTATGCACACCAGAATGAAATATTGCTTGGTCTTGCACCAACCTCACAATTGTTATGCTTGAGTCCATTCCTGCTGCCACTGTGACAACCCATCCCATTGGTGGTTTCCAACTTCTTCGCTAACCTTCCTCTGTATCAAGTACTAATGTCTTTCTACAGCGAGGGGTCCCTCCTGATAATATAGCCAAAGTATGAGAGACGAAGTCTGGTTATCTTACCTTCTAAGGAATCTTCTTGTTGTACTTCTTCCAATACAGATTTGTTTAATCTTCTGACAGTCCATGATATTTTTAATATTGGACTTCAACACTATAACTCAAATGCATCAATTCTTCTGCAATCTTCTTTATTCATTGTCCAACCTTAACATGTCTATGAAGCTACTGAAAATACCACAGCTTGAATCAGGCACACCTTAGTTCTCAAATTGACATCTTTGCTCTTGAGTACAAAAGATTTGTCTAATGCAATACGTTGTTTCATTTCTTGGCTGCTGTTTCCATGAATGTTGATGGTGGATCTGAGTAAAATGAAGTCTTTGACAGCTTCGGTCTTTCCTCCATTTATCATAATATTATTGTTCCAGTGGTGAGGAATACCTTTTTGAAACAACAAGGCATTTCTTTACATTAAGGTGCAGGCCATAGTCTTTGATCTTCATCAGTAAGTATTTTAAGTCCTCTTCACTTTTAGCAAGCATAGCATCTGCATATTATCTGCATATCACAGGTTGTTAATGAGTCAAAATTTTTATGGTAATTTTTTTAATGTTTTGTTGATTTTATAAACTCACATAGATATTATTTCAGACGTGCTTATTATTCAATACTTTTTAATGTTAAAAAAATAAGTATTTTAAGTCTACTTCACTTTCTGTAAGAAAGGTTGCATCATCTAAATGTCACAGGTTGTTAATGAGTCTTCCTCCAATCCTAATGCCACATTCTTCTTCATATATTCCAGTTTCTTGGATTTTTGCTCAGCATACAGATTAAATAAGTATGGTGAAAGAATACAACCTTGACACACATATTTCCTGATTTTAAACTATTCAGTATCCCTATGTTCTGTTCAAACAAGTGCCTCTTGGTCTGTGTACAAGTTTTTCATGAGCATAATTAGGTGTTCCAGAATATTTATTCTCTGCATTGTTGTCCATAGCTTATTATGATCCACTCATACCAACATTGTGTAGGAAGTAAAGGACAAGTAAATATCTTTTTGGTATTCTCTGCTTTCAGCCAAGAGCCAACTGAAATTAACAATAATAATCCCTCATTCTACATCCTCATTTTAATCAGGCATAAACCACTGGTAGTTCCCTGTCAATGTACTGTTGCAGCTGTTTTTAAATTATCTTTAGCAAAATATTACTTGAATGAGATATTAGTGATATTTTCTGATGATTTCTGCATTTCGTTGGGTCACCTCTCTTTGGAATGGGCACAAATATGGATCTCTTCCACTCAGTTGGCCAGGTAGTTGTCTTCCAAATTTCTTAGCATAGATGAGTGAGTGCCTCTGTGCGACATCAGTTTGTTGATATATTTCTATTGGTGTTTCATCTATTCTTGGAGCCTTGTTCTTTGCCAGAGCCTTCAGTGCACCTTGGACTTTGTTCTTCAGTATCATTAGCTCTTGATCATTTGCTGCCTCTTGAAATGGATGAACATCAACCATTTCTTTTTGGTACAGTGACTGTGTGTATTCCTTCCAGTGGTGCTTTTTGCATCATTCAATATTTTGCCCGTAGAATCCAGTATTGCAAGTCAATGCTTGAATTTTTCTTCAGTTCCCTTAGCTTCAGAAATGCTTTAGCATGTTCTTCCTTTTTGGTTTTCTAACTCCAGATTTTTGCACATTTCATTATAATATTTGACTTTGTCAGAGTGTCTTCTGACATTCATTTTGGTCTTATAGCCTTTTTTGTCTTCTTAATGAGCTTTTGTTTTCTTCCTGTGTGATGTTCTTAATATTATCCCACAACTCTCCTGGTTTGGGGTCAATTGCTTCTAGTTCATCAAATCTTTTCTTGAAAAGATCTGTAAATTCAGGTAGGATATATTCAAAGACATATTTTGGCTCTCACAGACTTGTTTTAATTTTCTTCAGCTTCCACATGAACTTGCATATGAATAATTGATGATGTGTTCCACAGTCTGCCCCTGGCCTAGTTTTTTTTTTGTTTTTGTTTTTTTCATGTTTTATTGTGAATTATATGATATTTTAC
>NW_006412565.1:0-1943 GCF_000296735.1 Chrysochloris asiatica | reverse complement strand
ATCTTGAGTACATATTTGATCAATTTCAGACTGAAGAAGTTGGTAGAATTCTTCAAGTTCTTCATCAATGACTTTAGTGGTTGATGTGTAGACTTATATAATTGTGGTATTAACTGGTCTTCCTTGTAGACGTATGGATATTATCCTATTACAGACAGTGGTGTACTTCAAAATAGATCTTGTATGCTCTTTTTGATGATGAATGTGACATTATTCTTCTTCAATATGTCATTTCCAGCATAGTAAACCATGTAGCTGTCAGATTCAAAATGACCGATACCAGTCCATTTCAGGAGTCCTTATGTGGCACTGTAGGTTAATGTACTGGACTGTAAAGTTGGCTTAAACTGCAAGATCAGCAGTTCAAGCTCACCAGCTGCTCCTCAGAAATCCTATACAGGGTCTCTATGGGTCGGAACCGACTCAACAGCACTTAATAACAACAACAAAGTCAATTTCAGCCCACTAATACCTAGGATGAAGGAGCTCTGGTAGCGTTGTTGTTGTTGTTGTTAAGTGCCGTCGAGTCGGTTCCGACCCATAGCGACCCTGTACAGGGTTTCCGAGGGTGTAAATCTTTACGGGAGTAGAAAGCCTCATCTTTCTCCCGCGGAGCAGCTGGTAGTTTCGAACCGCTGACCTTAAGGTTCGCAGCCCGATTCGTAACCATTACACTGGTAGCACTTAACAACAACAACAATACCTAGGATATTGATGTTTATTCATTCCATTTCATTTTTGACAACTTCCAGTTTTACTATATTCATACTTCTTACATTCCAAGTTCTGATTAATAATGGAAATACGTAATAACTATTATATATATATAAACTGTTTCTCTTTATTTTGAGTTGCACCCCATCAGTAAATGGCACACCTGAAAGCTTTACTCCATTCACGTCATCATGGTCAACTCTACCTTGAGGAGGCAACTATTCACCACTCATATTTTGAGTGACTTCCAACATGAGGTGCTCTTTTTCTGGCACTGTATCTGACAATGTTCTGGTGCTCTTCACCATAATTCAATATTCCCATGCTGTCTAATAGTTTTCCACTGCTAATCATAAGGTTTTCAGAGACTAAATATCCTGAAGTAATCTGCCTCTCCTTCTTCCTACTCTGTCTTTGTCTGGACACTCCACTAAAACCTGTCCACCATGGGTGAGCCAACTGGTATTTAAAATACTGGTGGCACACAAGCCACTACAATGTGACAAACTGACAGAGATGATTGGTGGATTTTCTCCATAGAATCTTTCAATATTGGAACACAGGATTTTAATTTTCTCTTCAGGTCTTTCACCTTAAGAAGCACAAAGTATAATTCTATCTTTCTAAGTCCAGGTGTTTGCACATTTCATATAATAATTTACTTTGTCTTCTTGTACTACCCTTTGAAACTTTGTTTAGCTTTCTCATTTCTTTAGTTTGCTTTAGTTTTTCTATGCTCAAGAATAAGTTTCAGAGTCTTTTCTGACATCCACTTTATTTTTTTAATTTTATTTTTACTTTTTATTGTGAATTGAGTAAAGGTTTGCAAACAAGATCATCAGCTTTACATTTACCAAATTGTACACTTTATTTCATCTTGTATGTTTACAATCCCCTCCCTGCAACAGCAGTTATCCAGCTTCCTCTCAGTACATTCCACCCACCTTCCAATCCCTTCCCAACTTTGTCCTTAGAAAGATGTTGCTCCTTTGATTTTGAATGATTGACAATTCCATGGTGAGTATACGTTACTAGTGTTGTTGTCCCCCTGGTAGCATAGTGGTTATGAATCGGGCTGTGAACCTTAAGGTCAGCAGTTCGAAACTACCAGCTGTTCCTCTGGAGAAAGATGAGGCTTTCTGCTCCCATCAAGATTTACAGCCTCGGAAACCCGTACAGGGTCGCTATGAGTTGGTTCCGACTCCACGGCACATAACCACCAACAACAA
>NW_006412564.1:6354-8774 GCF_000296735.1 Chrysochloris asiatica | reverse complement strand
TGTTGTTGTTGTTGTTGTTGTTGTTAAGTGCTGTCCAGTCAGTTCTGATACATAGAGACACTGTAAAGTGTTTCTGAACCACCAATCTTGCAGTTCAAACAGGCTTGTGGTCTAGTGCTCTTCTGACAGTGCTGTACCAGGACACCTATAGCAGCAGAAATTACTGAGCATTGACTACATTATGAGGCCCTACATACTTGGTGATTTAATTCATTTTGTTAGTCATTCTATGCTGTCTGCATGCAAGGTATTGTGTTTGTTGAGCTCATGTGTCGCTGTCGGCTAATGCGCTGGACTGCAAAGTAAGTTTGATTGGCAAGGTCGGCACTTCAATACTCAGAAACCCTAGACAGAGTTGCTATGGGTCGGAACCGACTTGATGGTACTTAACAACAACAACAAGGAACTATCAGTACTTGAGCACCTAATTGTGTGCCTGTAACTGTGCCTACTGATTTCATTCAAGATGCAAAGAGATACATTGTTTGAGCACCTGCTGCATGCCTAGCACGGTCCTCAGTGCTTCCCTTGCTGTGATGGTAGAAGTGCTCTCTCATCCATCCTTCCCTCTGTGATCTGTCTGTTCCACAAAGTCAGACTACTTCAGTGTTATCCAACTGCCCATTCCAAGGACCACCTACCAAGTGAAGAAGGTTTACCCCAAGAGCCTTGAACTGACCTGGATGGAGAATGGTAAAGTGTCCCAAACAGATTCAGCCTCAGTTGTCACTGAGGACAAGGATGGGACCTACAACCTGAAGAGCTGGATCCTGGTGAACTCACCTGCCCAGGGAATGTGGTGCTCACCTGCCAGGTGGTACATGACACACAGCCAGCAGTCACCAAAAACCTGATCCTGAGCACTGAGTCAACCTGTGGTGAGGCCTGCACTCCACCTCACTTAGCGTCCAGCCAGCAACATCTTTCATTAACACAGGCCGCCTTGACAGTGCCCACAGCTCCTGGGTACAAAACCTTCAAGTTCTCTCAGATAGAACTGTCCTCACTCCCTTGCTTGGAGTGTTCATCACAATTTTTCCCATATCCTAAAGGACCAGAGTGATGGACTTCCCTAGGTTGAATCTCATTATTCTCATGTCTCTCCCTACACTCATTACTCATCAGACTGGGATGGGAATTAAGTAAATTATCAATTAAAGATCAATTAGGTAAACCAAGTATCAAACATATTCCATTGAGTTCATGTTCTCCCTACGCCTTCTCTGAAGGAGGCCTGCCATGGCCACTGAGAATGTGAGACTGAAGACAGGAGGGACAGAGGTTCAAAGACTTCAGATCATTAGTGGGCACAGGGAATCTCAGAGAGAGTATATGGAAATCCTGGAATTGCACTCCTATATGTGTTTTCCCATGATTCTTCATGCCTGTTTACTTCCAGAACCATTGTGCTTCACACTATGCTTTTCCATCCTGGGAGGTTTCTTAAGTATCAAGACAATGCTGGTGGTTGCTTTCATCTATGTCTACAGGAAGCAGAGGGTCTTACTGTAAGTTGTGGGAGAGGCTCAAACTTCAGGAGGGACGGGATTGCCAATGTCTCTCCTCAGAGGGGCAAGGTCAGCAGGATGGGACAGTCTAGATTGTTCCATGTATCATAGTATCAGGACCCACCTGGGGTTAAAAGAGGTGAGCCACCTCCACCACTTCTCTGAAAGTTTCACAGAAGTTGCCAGCTCTCAGGAAGCATGTGAGGTCCTGCAGCAAGTAGCAAAGGACTGTCAAAGGGAATCCTTAGGCTCCTAGAGCTTCCATGAAGGATATGCTAGAGTAGGGCTGAAGAAGGGGCCGGGCATATGAATGAGTGGTTCTCTTGGCAACCATCTCCAGATTATTTAAACACTGAGATGTCAGGGGGCAAAAGGAGTCCACATTTTAGAGCAGTGATCAGAATCCCTGGATCAGTGTTGTTAGGTTTCACCTACTGACACTGCATGTGACTGAGTGGACAAGACTAGGAAATAGCGGTCAGAACTCAGGGAGAAGAGGAAGATGGCAGCAATCCTATAGCAGGAAAGCAGCCCTGGGAAGACAGTAGAATACCGTTCTTTATAATGAGCAGATAAGTGCATGTGGATCTGTTTCCTCACAGCTCTTGCCTTCCTCCTGTGATGATCTAACCTGAGAGAAGGTGCCAGACAGAAGCCTCTGCAGATCCTCCTCCATGTGCCTCTTTGCTCTGGAACACCTGCCAGCCCACATCATCCTGCAGATTCTTCTCACAGTTCCTGCTGCCTCCAAGGACTCTTCTTGGGAACGGGTTCTGTAGATTGACTTACTCTCCTTACTGAAAAGATGGGGGAAGTCAGGTTCCTAGACATGTCAAATAATATCCCACATGGTGCTGTGTGATCAGTCATAAAACTCATACTCATGTCTGTGCTGCCAAGACTTTTTCTCTC
>NW_006412564.1:2091-2929 GCF_000296735.1 Chrysochloris asiatica | reverse complement strand
AGTTTCCCATGGACCCGCCTCAGAGGTGAGTGGCAATCTTTACAGCTGGAGCTGCTGTAAAGCTGAACTGAAAATCATCTGTTTTGCCACCCATATGACCCATTTTGTGGTGCATGGAGATGGGGCCAGAACTAAAATTAATCTACAAATTTAATGGAAGCTTCTTCCCATGAATAATCCAAATTTCAAATAAAACCAAAACTAACAATTCCATCCACAGCAGTGGCATGTCTACCAGAGATGCTGGCACCTACTGCTGTGTGATGTTTGGAAAAGAGCACTCTGGCAAGGAGTATAAGTCTGGTCTTGTCACCCACGTGTTCATGAATGGTAACACAGCATGAGCTAGCCAACTTCTCAGTCTGTGAACGGAGGTGGTGGTTGTGGTTATGTACCGTGGAGTTTGTTCCAACTCATAGTGACCCTGTACAGGATTTCCGAGGCTAAAAATCTTTATGGGAGCAGAAAGCCTTATCTTTCACCTGTGGGACAACTGGTAGTGTCGAACTGCTGTCCCTGAGGTTAGCAGCCTGATTCATAAACTTTATGCTATGATTTAATGCACCAGACTGCAAAGCCATTTCAACTGCAAGGTCGGCAGTTCAACCCCACAGGGGCTCTTTGGAAACCTTATACAGGATCACTATGGGTCGGAACTGACTCGATGGCACTTCACAACAACAACAAAAATACTGTGACTAGGAGCCTTAAAATCCTCCCCCTTCCGAGAGAAAGGAATAGTAAGAAACATCACACTAGAAGGCTTGTAAGTCTGTCTTCTGCCTATGACTGATTGGAATACCTAAAATGGGGCTACAGCATACCCAGTGAACGAGGC
>NW_006412564.1:0-798 GCF_000296735.1 Chrysochloris asiatica | reverse complement strand
TTTTGTAACAAGGAAGGGAGTGATTAATTCTCCAGGCTAGGAGCGGAGGTCTCTGGGACCATCAATGGAGAAAAGCCGAGAGCGGGACCCTACTCAGAGAGACAGAGATGCCTGAGATAGAGACAGAGACAATGACGTGGAGTGATGAAGCGGCTGAGGACTTTGGATCCAGAGAGGAAAAGGGACTGTGGGCCGAAAACTTGGGGGGCGCAAGTGTAGGGGGTGGGTTTCTAGGATATACCCTTTGGTTGGCTGATGATGCATGGAGGGGATTGGAACCATGGCAATGACATGATATATGATGGAATGAATGTAAAACTAAAGCTCTCTCATGTAAACTATCATATAATTCACAATAAAACATTAAAATTAAAAGGAAAAAAAGAAAGAAGTAAAAAAAAAAAAAAAATCCTCCCCACCCACCAGACATTGACTGCATACTGGCCATTGTGCATCCACAAACCACCCCAGTTAGCATTCTGGTGGCCAGTGTCCATGTGATCTGGTGACCTGATCTACCAGAACCCAATAACCTGGGAGAGGTGACCATTCAGGATAGACAAAAGGCCATTACATGTTCCTATTCCCTGGTTCAAAACGCAAGGAATCGGAAAACTAGAGGCTGACTGAGTTTTCTAAGATTTTAGGGACAATACTGAGTGCAGGACTATCCATGGTGTCTATTGGACTCTATTCTCTGACCCTGAACTTCCAGCCACCAGCACTGCAACCACATCTTAGCTCTGGCATCAGGATGAAAGCTCAACACAGGTAAAGTTTCTTTCTAAATGCCCATTG
>NW_006412563.1:5880-8841 GCF_000296735.1 Chrysochloris asiatica | reverse complement strand
CTGCTTGGTCGGGTATTCTGTGTTGTTGTTGGCGGAGCTCCTTTACTGCACTTCTACCCGATCCACCATCTTGTTTGTTCTCTCAGGTCTCCTTATTGTTGAGTTGACATAGAGTTAGTTCTTACGCATAGTGACGTAGGGTTTCCAAGGAGCAGCTGGTGGGTTTGAACAGCGGCACCCCAGGAGTCCACGCCTAATAGGGAGAACTGTTGGCCTGTGTGGGATGGTTAACAGGTCTCCCTATTAGGCTTGGATTTCCACTCCTGGTGTGCTGAATTCAGAGCCAGGGCTATTATAAGATTTCTGGAATCCTGAGTAATTTATGGTTATGTTTCCATTGTATTCTACTGAAATTTATAGAGTCTTTAACATTTCTTTGGTCCATTTTCATTTTCTTCTTTAGTAATGATAATAATTTGAAATTTACTATATAACTCCCTTTAATACAGAGGCCAGCAGTAGCTCAGAGGTGAAATTCTTGTCTTCCATGCAGAAGACCCTGCTACAATTCCCAGCCAGTGCTCCCCAAGCGGAGCTACGACTTGTCTGTCTGTCAGTGGAGGTCTGTGTGTTTCTATGCTGTTAAACATGTCTGCAAACTAAGGCAGAGTAGGAAGGAAGACCTAGCAAGCTAATCCTGATAATCAGCTAATGAAAACTCTTCACATCAAAACAGTCCAATTTTGTGTTCATGGGGTCGTCATGAGTTAGGGGCTGACCCCAAAGTAGCTAATACTAAACAACAACAGCATCTTTAACCCATTTTAACCATCGGCATAGTTAGCAATTTCTGAGTTAAATTTGTGCCATTTTTAGAAATCTTAAACTGTTCTTCATCCTAGAATATGTTTTGATGAATTATTTAAGGGAAAATTATTATTAATTACATGACTGAGTCCTCAAAAATGTTCTTTATCTGTCAATGAAAACCACTGACATCAAATTGATTCCAAGTCACATTGACTCTCCAGGGCAGAGGAGAACTGCTCCACAGAGTTTTAAGTTTATAAATCATTACAAAAGTAAACTGCCTCATCTTTCGCCCATGAAGTGGCTGGTGGGTTCAAACCACCAAACTTTTGGTTAGCAGGATCCCAGGGCTCCTTTCTATAAGTTGTTGTTGTTGTTGTTAAATGCTGTTGAGTTGTTCTGACCCATGGCGACTCTGTATAGGGTTTCTGAGGGGTGGCTGGTTGGTTTGAACCGCCGACCTTGCAGTTCAAACTGACCTTGCAGTCCAATGCATTATACTGAAACATTGTACCAGGACTCCCTCTATAAGTTAAAGTCCTTAACAACTCTAAAATGCTTTACAAAAAAACTTCCTATTAATTTTAAGGGACCAAAAATACAGTAACTTTTTATAGTAACATTCCAACCATATAAAACACTGCCCAAATAGTATAATGAAGAATTGTCTTAATTTACTTGATGGAAAAAAATATGAATGTTAAGTAACCTTTTCAAGGAACTTGCCGGCTACAGTCACTAAGTTCTCTTATCTTCTGAAGCTTCGTGCTAGCCACAGGTTGGTGGTTCAAACTCACCAGCTGCTCCTTGGAAACCTGTACAGTGTCTCTCTGAGTTGGAACCAACTCAAGACACTTAGCAATACCACCAACAATCCTCTGTTAGCAGTACTGTAGCACATTACAAAAGGTATCATTAAAGTAAATTACAGTATTTGAAGTAATTTACTATTCTCTATAAATACTCCGTGATATGTGTTAGGGAAGATGAGGATTGTTTAATGAGGAGGATTATGACTAGCCTCAAAAGATAAATGCCTTGATGGCCAATGAAAAATAGAACCTAAAAAAGTACAACTTTCCGGTCATAATTTTATATTTCACTTGGGATTTGGTCCAGAGCTTTGTTACTTGCAATTGCAGCTATTGCCATAGAGTTTCATAAGGCAGGGAAGAGAGGGTGTCTCTGAAGAATGCTTCTAAGGCTCAGGGTGAGTTAGCCTAGTAAAAATGAACCAGCTCTTTTCTAAGAAATATGAAGTCCTCAACCAAACATCACTTCCTAAGTTCAAAATAGTCTTTTGATTAATTGATGTATGTTTCCATTTCAAACTACAAGGTATCAGGTATCTTAGAAGTTGGGGGGGAAATGGCTTTAGGAAGCAAAATAAAAGGAATTGCAGTATTAAAACCCTATGGATATTAAGTAAAAAAATTTTTGTTGAAAGACAAAGTCTTTGGTGCCAAGAGGAAATGATCACTCAGAGAAGAAAAGAAGAAGCTGAATAGGTTTTATTTAATTTGATGCTGCACATTTTGGTTTCCAGCCATCTCTGCTATCCTTGAAGGAAAGGGAGAAAGAAAGGGAGGGAGGGAGGAAAGAAGGCTAAAGGAAGAGAGGAAGGGAAAGAGAAAGGGGGAGGGGGAAACTACAGTGAGAATCAGGATCTTTGTTACAAATCCAGAGAGTAACAGCTCCCAGAAAAGTGAGACAAAAACAGGTAACTGTACTACCACATATTCTTGCCTTAGAAATAGTGACTTTTCAATACATAAGTAAAAATAAACAGCACAAGACTTCTATTACAAGGACACAAAACTGGCAAAGCGATTTTGTTGTTCATCATACAGTGAAAAATAAACTTTTTTTAAAACCTAGTTTTAGACATAAAATCCAGTAGAATTAAAATCTAAGATCTTTCACACTTTTTAAATTATTTCCCAATTCCCTGCTAGTCTTTTAACTCTTTGGAAGCCTGAACACATTGTAGTTTGGGTACATGCCATATCTTATTATTTATTACACATTTTTTATCATCTATATTTTAGTATGTCTGTCGTGCTGTGGTGGTTTGAGTTGCTGTGATTCTGAGGGCTATGCCACCGGTGTTTTAAACAACCAGCAGGGTCACCCATGGTGGAAAGGTTTCAGATGAGCTACAAAACAAAGACAGACTAGGAAGAAAGAGTGACAAACTACTTCAGAATCGCT
>NW_006412563.1:1785-2630 GCF_000296735.1 Chrysochloris asiatica | reverse complement strand
CCCCAACGAGATGGATCAGCCAGATGGCATCATTGATGGACTCAAGTGTGGCAGCGGTAGTGAGGTTGGCCCAGGATCGGACATTGTTTCGTTCTTCTCTGCATGGGGTTGCTATGAGTCGGTTGCGACTCGATGGCACCTGACAGCAACAACAACAAATATTTTAGTAATCATTTCTAATTATTTGAAGCATTCTTGTTTGGGACTGTTTCTATAGTTCATGATATCAAAGGTTGGTGTGATGCGGTAGGGATTCATCAAAGGTTTCTGAAATACTCAAATGAAAGTGTTTACAAAATTATTTTTCTTAAGTAAAATTAAAGTTTATTGAATAATAATACTTGAGGTACCCAATTTGGGGTATTATGAGCAGTGCCATCAATATCACTTGCATTTTTTGTTTGTTTGTTTGTTTGTTTTGCTTTGTTTTTGGTAAACATAAATTTGCTTTTCTGGTGGACACGTATCTCTTTGTAGAATTGCTATGTTGAGCTTTATGAACTGCTCTCAGAAAGTTTTCGAAAGTGGCTGACCAATATATGTTCCTGGCAACAGAGTGTTAGAGTTCTTATTTTTCCAAATTTTCACCAGTTCTTAGTTTTGTTTTCATTTTCCTTTTAGTCATTTTTGTGTGCCAACAATAATGTCTCAGATTCTGATAATTAATGAACTTAAGTATCCTTTCATATGTTTATTGGTTTTCTGCATACCTTCTTTTATTCAATGCTTATTGACATTTGGCAAGGAGCTCTGGTAGCATAGTGGTTACGAATCAGGCTGTGAACCGCAAGGTCAGCAGTTCGAAACTACCAGCTGTTCCATGGGAGAAAGATGAGGCTTTCTGC
>NW_006412563.1:0-1305 GCF_000296735.1 Chrysochloris asiatica | reverse complement strand
CTGGTGGGTTAAATCCATCCAGAGCATCCTTGAAAGAATGACCTAGTTTTCTGCTTATAAAAGATCACAGCAATGGAAGCCGATGGAACACACTTCTCCTCTAACATATGGGTTGATCATGAGTCAGCATTGACTAGACAGCAACTGGTTTGTTTGGTTTTGTTTTTCTGTATTTTAGTCATAGGGTATAGCTCTTAAAAACACAAGAACACAATTCATGTCTTTCTCTACAAACACCACTTAACCCAATTCCCTACCTTATAATTGACATTTATCATATACATTTATGCTATATTCTTTCAATTTAAATTGGTACTGAGAAAAAACTAGCTCAAAATCAAGATTTTGCTGACTTGACATCAAACATCAAAACTCATGTGGAATAAACATTCCAAGAATGAAAACAAGTGAGGATGGAATAGTATAAACATGAGAGCCTTAGCTGTCCTGTCTCTCAGCCATGGGTGACACTCAACCATAGTAATGCTATCCTACATGTGTGGTCACAGTAACCGAAAGCACAACTTATGAGTCAGTCCAAGGAGTTTTTTCTATCAGAACTTCTCCTAAAAGAATGAAAACAGCAGTGCAGAAAATAACAATAATGCCAAATTACTAATGCTGTCAGCTGTATTTTCAAAATTTCTGAAATTTACTTACTATAACTTCCTAAGTTTGTCAGCCACCTCTTAGTTCAAATTGTATACCAGTTAGCCCATCAGTCAGCTTGTAGAGGTACTGAAACAATGCTAATTACTGATCCTTTCTTTTCTGCCTGACTCAATTTAATCCTGAATCTATAAACTCATGTTTATTTGTATGGCTCCATAAATTTCACAGCAAATAATTATCTTTTGTTTTATTTTTTCTTTGTTTGTTACCCTTTCCCCAGGGGACTGAGCCAGTCACCATGCAATCATAGTGGCTATCTCCCAGTGTGTTTGACAATCCATCTCTGGAATCCCACGAACCTTGATTTGCATCTATACTGTGCTTTCTACTTGGCAAGACTATCTTGACATCTCAAAGCCTTTGTTTCATCATCTGCAAAATGTGCTAAAAATATTATCTACCTTTTAGACTTATTGTCAAGATTAAAGGAAATTGTACACCTAATATACAGAGAAATATGCAATAAAGTTATATAAAACTACTACCTTCTATACTAAATGATGTTTCTCTGGAAAACTAAAATTCTGATAACTGTTTTTCATACGTGCCCATTATCCACTGAGCTTTCTAGCATCAGAAATTAGGAAAAGTGACTTTTTAATTTCTGTTGTTGTTGTTGTTGCTAGGTGCCAT
>NW_006412562.1:0-8158 GCF_000296735.1 Chrysochloris asiatica | reverse complement strand
TCCCAAGATGGTCACTCCTGAAGCAGCTGAGTGTCTTGATCCAGAAAATAATGGATTTCTGGATTCTCCTGCAAATTCCCCAGCTATAAACCCTCCGAACCTCCAAACATACCTTTATATTTGTTACAGATTTCCAACACCATCTCATGAGTCCTCTTGGCCCGGTGTTCCGTGTTGTTGTTGACTGAACTGTTCACTCTAAGTCTACCTGATCCGCCATCTTGAAAGTTGGAAGACCTGATAGTGTAGTGGTTAAAAATCTGCCTGCGAACCCTGTGGTCAGCAGCTGAAATCCACCAGGCCCTCTTCGTGAGCTAGATGAAGCTTTCTGCTCCTTGCAGTTAAACTGCCTTGGAGTGTGGCGCATTAACCCACATCACCCGTCAGGACTCCGAATCTTGCCGCCACTCCAAGATCTCGCTGCCGCTCCAAGATCTCAGTAGCCATTAGATATGAAGAAATCTAAGGTGCACTGAAAGAATTGGTAGTAATAAAACTTAATTTTAATCATAACACAATTTACTACCCAAAATTTTACAATAAATATACCTTAGAAATTAGTGTCAATCCAATAGTAAAATTAATAACAGTATTATGACTAATATAAAAAATGGGAATTGGGTTGTTTTTTAAACATACTAATGAATTTACTTTTTGTATTCTTTAATTTATTTTAAATTAACTATAAGTGTACATACATAAAAATAGACTGTGAGCATGTAAATACATTTTCTTAGAAGTGTACAATGTTTCACCAGTGGAACACTAATTATTTGTCCAGGTAATTGAATATCAAATTTCATATATTATTGACTATTAATTTCTTCTGTCATTATCAAAGCAAAAATTTATCTAAGCATAAATGTTTTTATTCATTAATATTCCAAAATTCTCATATATCCTGATTTTAAAAGGTAGCTGTCTGTAATAAGTACATTGAACTTACAGTTCAGTTGTATACTTTTCAGAAATGAATGAGACCAAAGACTATAAACAGGTGGACAGAACAAGGTTCCAGGAATTAATGGACTACAAACTGAAATCTTTAAACAGTCTGATGCAGCACTGGAGGCAATGGCACTCAATCACTTCTCTCTCCCAAGAAATTTGGAAGACCACTACTGGGCCAACTGATTGGAAGATACCCATATTTGTGCCAATTCCATTTCTGATGGAATGCAAAATCATCCGACAATATCATGAATAGCTCATACAAGCAAAATTTTACTAAAGATCATTCAGAATCAGCTAAAATAGGACATTGACTGGGACCTGCAGAGGTTCAAGCTGGATTCAGACATGGACATGGAACAAATGCTGATATCATTTGGATCTTGGGGGAAAGAAGAGAATACCAGAATGATGTTTACCTATCCTTTATTGACTGTGCAAAGGCTTTCAATTGTTTCCATTAAGACAAGCTATGGACATCATTGCAGAGAATTAAGTATTCTTAATTGTACCCATGAGAAACCTCTACCTGGACCCAGAGGCAGTTGTTCAAAAGAACAAGGGTACACTGTTGTTGTTAAGTGCCATTTATTCAGCTGCGACTCATAGCTACCCTACTTAGGGTTTTCAAGGAACTCCTGGTGAGTTTGAACCACTGACTTGGCATTTCACACCGACCTGGCAGTCAAGTGCTTATCTTACAAACAACACACCAGGACTCAAGGAAACACTGAATGGTTTAAATTTTGAAAAGATGCACTCCAGCGTTGTATTCTTTCACCATAATTATTCAGTCTATATGCTGAGCAAATAATTCATGAAACTGGATTATATAAAGAAAAGAGAGCATCATGACTGGAGGAAGACATATTAACAATCTGCAATATGCAGATGATACACTGATATGATTCTGAAAGCAAAGAAGACCTAAAGTATTTACTGATGAAGATCAAAGACCACAGCCTTTGGTACAGGCTGCACCTCAATGTAAAGAAAACAAATACCGTCACCACTGGAGCAACAAATAACATCGTGATAAATGGAGAAAAGATTGAAATTGTCTAAGACTTCATTTTGCTTGCATCAATCATCAACACTCATGGAAGCAACAGTCAAGAAATAAACGACATATTACATTAGGCAAATCTGCTGCACAAGACTTCTTTAAAGTGTTCAAAAGCAAAGATGTCAGTTTGAGGACTAAGGTGTGCCTAACCCACACCATGATTTTACAGGAACAGACAGCCTCATCTTTTTCCTGTGGAGCAGCTGGTGTGTTTGAACTGCTCACTTTGTGGTTAATAACGTTGCAGCACTTAATGCACAGCACCACCAAGGCTGCTTTGGTTGTCTGCTGTAGTTAAGTGCTGTTGTGTCTTTTCCAACTCATAATGACTATAGGGTTTCTGAGTAGCAGCTGGTGGACTTGAACTGTTGACTTCACAGTTCAAACTGACATTGCAATCAAATGCTTATCCTACAGCACTACACCAGGACTACTTGGTTTTCATATTGTTCTCGTTAAGTGCCATCTAGTTGGTTCCAACTCACAGTCACCCTGTATAGTGTTTCCGAGGAGCTGCTGGTGAGTTTGAACTGCTGACCTTGTGGTTCGCAGTCCAGTGCTGATCCTACAGTGCCACACCAGAAGTTTCACATAAGCATTTCAAAACAATCAGTCCCAAACTGCACTTCTGAACATTTCTTCACCCTTAGCCTTAAAAGTGCTCCCTTTGTCTGCTATCATTTTGACAAATGGCAGCTCCGTTGTTCTAGTTGCTCTAACCAAAAATCTTAGAGTGATTTTAACTTGTTTATTTCTCTCAGATTTTTTTCGTTCTGTCAGTAAGTTCTGTTCGCTTTGCTTTCAAATATAGTAGTTTACTTTTTAGTGTATAATGCATCCACACATATAGCATGTAGAGTGTGCTTAGGAGCTAACTTGTGAAGGGGCCGAGTGGCTTGCAGAATATCAGACTAACTATCATATGTGCATTGTCTTATTTCTACCTTGACCACCATCTTGATCATCTTTGCCTAAACACCATCCTCTCTCTCCACATCCTTGGTAAAACCTTTGTCTCTCTACTGTCTCTTCCCATGATGGCAGAATAATTCTTTTTTAAGGTAAGCTAGCGTACATTATGTTTTCTTCTAAAAACTTTCCAGAGTCTGCCTATCCAGAATCTGCCTTTATTCAGGATAAAAGCCTGTGTGGTCTGGCTCTGTGCTACCTCTAATGACCTCATCTCCTGTCATTTTCCCCCTTGCCTGCTTCACTTCAACCACAATGATTTCCTATTGATTCCCTCTTCATGAAACCTTCTTTCTCACTCCTTAGTGTTTTTCTAGTCTCTGGTTCAGTGCTGTCTTAAAGAGACTTTCTTTAATCATCCTTCTATCAAAAAGTTATGCTTCTCTTTACCTTACAACCCTAGTGCAATCATTGTTCACCTTACTATGCTTTGTTTTCCTCCATGAACTCTTGATACATTTTTATTGCTTTCTTTACTGGTTTCCCCAATTAGCATGTGAACTCCATAAGGGTATTGGCTTCTTTTCAGTGCTATTCCCAGGACTCATAGTAGTGCCTAGCACAGAGTATGTACCCAGTATATATAGATAACTGAATGAACATCCTAGGGTCTCTCAGCCAATTTTTAGTATGTGCCCCAGGTTTCTCCCTAGAGTATAGAACTTCTTATGACTCTAGAATTACTCTTTCTATTTATAGCATGAGAAGAAGTTAGTGAGTCTGTCACACTCCAGTATTTAAGTTCAAAGTTTATAATTTTCACATAAGTTACTCTATTTAACTTTATTTTTCTTTGTTAATTTATGTCTTGAGTTTTATTGAAAATATTTTTTGTTTCATTTTCAAAGTTGATAAAATTTAAACATTTATTATCAGATAATAATTCAAATTCATTACTGAATGTGCTGGTGATACATTTGATTCATTTAAAATGTGTTTAAGTATGCTGAAGGAGACCTGGTAGCGTAGTGGTTACGAGTCAGACTGCTTAACCTCAGAGTCAGCAGTTAGAAACTACCAGCCATTTCACGGGAGAAAGATGAGGCTTTCTGTTCCTGTAAAGAGATACAGCCTCGGAAACCCTATACAAGGTCGCTATGAGTCGGAACTGATTCCACGGTACTTAACAACAACAGCATTATTAGTGCTAATAATTTAGATTTGTCTTTCATTTTTCATGTAGTACATTTTTCAAATAGAAATTTTCTTTGTTCGTTTCTAATATGTATTTCTCTGTTTTTTCTTACCTTAATACACTGGATTGAATTTTCAATCTCAGTTTATAGTATGTAAAGGCTGTTGGTTTAATATTACATGTTTTATTATTAAGAATTGGTCTGTGTTCACCTGTTAGGGTTTTTAAAATAAAGAATGTAAAATTAAATGCCTTTTCAGCATCAGATGAGAAAGTCATGTGAAGTGATTAAAATGTTTTATTGATCTCTTTATATTCTGAGATTAATTCTCCTTGGTCATAGTATATTGTTAGTTGTTGTTAGGTGTTGTCGAGTCTATTCCGACTTGTAGCGGCCTTATGCACAACAGAACGAAACACTACCAGGCCCAGCACCTTCCTCACAGTGATTGTTAGGCTTCAGCCCATTCCTGCTACCATTGTGCCAATCATCTGTTTTCTTTAAATACAGAACTGGGTTTTGTTTTATAATTAATTATCAATTTTAATTAATGTAAGGTTGCTCTTTTAATTGTACCTTTTCAAGTTGAGTACTAGGCATATGATAACTAGTTACCTTCCAATTGAGAACGCTCTGACTCATGGAAACCCATAGTCTTGTAGAATAGTGTTCCGTAGGGTTTTCAGTGACTGATGTTTCAGAAGTTGATCTCAAGGCCTTTCTTTATAATATCCTCTGGGTAGACTAGACTCTCTAAGCTTTTGTTTAGCAGCTGAACCATCTGCACCATGTAGAATAATTTATATAATTTCATATGTTGTTGTTAAGTGCCGTTGAGTTGGTTCCAACCATAGTGCCCCTGTATAGGGTTTCTGAGGAGCAGCTGGTGAGCTTGAACCACTGACCTTATGGTTCAAAATAATGATAAATCATGATAGTGCTAAGTAAGACAACAAAAGTTCTGAAAGTAAATTAGGTTCACTTACTTAGATTATGGAATCAATGAATGACTTCTCTGAAAAAGTAATATTTAGTTAAGACAGGAATCATGAACAGGTTATAGGCAAGAGAAGGTAGAGGAACAGATAAAGCCTGACGTATCAAAACTAGTGGCAGTTTGCAAACAAACACACATCACTTTAGTCAAACATCTAGAGAAGAGCAACAGGGAATCATATGATGACTTGTTGGACTGGTGGACCTAAATAATGATTTAAAAAATGGTTGCTCTTTATTATATTATTAATTAACATGTAACACACTCGGATGTGCATTTAAAACATCTTCCACTGACTGCTCTGTGGAGAATCTGCCAGAAGAGAGCTAGTGTGAAATCAGAGAGATTTAAGAGTATGTTGTTGTTGTTAAGTGCCATCAAGAAGGTTCAAACTCATAGTGACTAAGCATAAGGTTTCTCAGGCTTTAAATCTTTAAGGGACCAGAAAGCCTCATCTTTCTCTCATGGGGCCCCTCTGGTGGATTTGAACTATAGACCTAGTGATTTTCAATCCAGTACTTCACTTACTGAGCCACCACATGCCTAAGTTGTTGTTGTAGTCAGGTGCCATCGAGTCGGAACTGACTCACAGAAACCCCATGCACAGCAGAACGAAACAATGTCCGATCCTGGGCCAACCTCACTACAGCTGCCACACTTGAGTCCATCAATGCTGCCACCTGGCCAATCCATCTCATTGGGAGTCTTCCTCTTTTTCTCTGACCCTCCATCTTACCAAGCATGATAACCTTCTCCAGCGACTGCTCCCTCCTAACAATATGTCCAAAGTATGAGAGACTAAGTTTGGCCATCTTGGCCTCTAAGGAGCATTCTGGCTGCACTTCTTCCAAAACAGATCTATTGGTTCTTTTGGCAGCCCTTGGCACTTTTAGTATTCTCCTCTAACACCACAATTCAAAGGCATCAGTTCTACAATCTTCCTTATTCACTGTCCAGCTCTCGCTTCCATATGAGGTTATTGAAAATACCATGGCTTGGGTCAGGTGCACCTTAGTCCTCAAGCTGATATCTTTGCTCTTCAACACTTTAAAAAGTTCTTGTGCAGCAGATTTGCCTAATGCAACACATTGCCTGATCTCTTGACTGCTGCTTCTGTGAGTATTGATAGTTGATCCAAGAAGAATGACGTCCTTGACAACTTCAATCTTTTCTCCGTTGATAAGAATGTTGTTTATTGGTCCATTGGTGAGGATTTTTGTTTTCTTAACATTGATACATAATCCACACCGAAGGCTGTGCTCTTTGATCTTCATCAGTAAATGCTTTAAGTCCTCTTCACTTTCAGCAAGCAAGGTTGTATCATCTGCATATCGCAGGTTATTAATGAGTCTTCCTCCAATCCTGACTCCACGTTTTTCTGCATAGAACCCAGCTTCTCATGTTATTTGCTCAGCATACAGGTTGAATAAGTATGGTGAAAGAACACAACCTTGTCGCACACCTTTCCCAATTTTAAAACATTCAGTGTTCCCATGCTCTGTTCGAACAACTGCTTCTTGGTCCAGGTACAGATTCCTCATTAGTACATTTAAGTGTTCTGGAATACTCATACTTCTCATTGTTGTCCATAGCTTGTCATGATCCACACAATTGAAAGCCTTTGTGTAGTCAATAAAGCATAGGTAAGCATCTTTCTGATATTTTCTGCTTTCAACCAAGATCCATCGGACATCAGCAATGATATCTGTTGTTCCATGGCCTCTTCTGAATCCAGCTTGAACCTCTGGAAGTTCCCTGACAGAGAACATGCCTAAAAGTATATTCTAAAAGCCCATGTAAGGATGGTGGTGCTTCACCTAGGTGACTGCAAAGGAGCTGCATGTTGTTGTTGTCAGGAGCCATCGAATCAGAACCGACTCACAGAGACCCCATGCACAGCAGAACGAAACAATGTCTGATCCTGGGCCAACCTCACTACCGCGGCCACACTTGACGCCATCAATGATGCCACCTGGCTGGTCCATTTCTTTGGGGATTTTCCTCTTTTTCTCTGACCCTCCATCTTACCAAGCATGACATCCTTCTCCAGCGACTGTTCCCTCCTGACAATATGTCCAAAATGTGAGAGATGAAGTTTAGCCTTGGCCTCCAAGGAGCACTCTGGCTGCACTTCTTCCAAAACAGATCTATTGGTTCTTTTGGCAGTCCATGGCACTTTTAGTATTCTCCTCCAATACCACAATTCAAAGGTATCAATTCTTCTATGGACTTCCTTATTCACTGTCCAGTTTTCACATCCATATGAGGTTATTGAAAATACCATGGCTTGGGTCAAGCGCACCTTAGTCCTCAAGGTGACATCTTTGCTCTTCAACACTTTAAAAAGTTCCTGTGCAGTAGATTTGCTTAATGCAATATGTAGTCTGATCTCTTGACTGCTGCTTCCGTGAATGTTGATAGTTGATCCAAGAAGCATGAAGTCCTTGACAGCTTCAGTCTTTTCTCTGTTGATAAGAATGTTGTTTATTGGTCCAGTGGTGAGGATTTTTGTTTTTTCTTGACATTGCATAGAACTGCACAATGTCTGAAGACCTCTGGAATTAAATATAATTAATTTATTTTATCCTTATTGTTCTAAAAGACTCGGGAAAGTTTTTCTCGCCCTCTAGAAAACAGATCTTAGACATTACTCACCCTTGCCAATTGGTAGAACATAGCCCACAAAAGTAAAACATTTCTTTTGTGGACTATGTTATACCAATTGACCATGGTGTCCCCTAAGACTGAGGCCCTGAGCCTCCAGGCCCAGCAACTCATTGCCTTAAGATGTTTGATAGTGTTGACGTTTTCATTGTTTTGCCTGTTGTGTGCTGCACCGCTGTAAGTAGTGTCTCTTGCATCGAGCATATTGGAGGATCCTGTTTTCTTATCTTGCTGCTCTGTTTCTCTTTACTGGTGCATTTAATCCATTGACATTTAATGAAAATATCAACAGGAATTAATCCATTGCAGTCATTTTATTTTGTGTGTTTATTGTGGTTGTACTGTTGTTGGCTTTGTATCACATAGTTTTCTGTG
>NW_006412561.1:12019-12490 GCF_000296735.1 Chrysochloris asiatica | reverse complement strand
TTGGAATCATCTGCCATGTAGCTAGAACTCTGTATTTGGAAATATTGCACTACTGTGCCATGTAGCTAGCTCTCTGTATATAGATAATTTGGACTCATCTGTCTTGTAGCAAGAACTCTGCATATAGAAATGTTGCACTATAATACCATTTAGCTAGCTTTCTGTATATCAACATATTGAATTTGTCTTCCATGTAGCTAGTTCTCAGTATATGGACATATTGGACTCATCTACCATGTAGGTAGTACCCTCTATATGGAAATGTTGCACTACTTTGGCATGTAGCTAACTCTCTATATATAGACAAGTTGGACTCATCTGCCTTGTAGCTAGAACTCTCTATATGGAAATGTTGCACTACCATGCCATGTATCTACCACTCGGACTATGGACATTTTGGACTCCTCTACCATATAGCTAGCTCTCTGCACATGAATATGTTGGACTGATCTGCCAAGAAATTACCTATTT
>NW_006412561.1:8850-10287 GCF_000296735.1 Chrysochloris asiatica | reverse complement strand
TTTGGACTTACCTGCCATGTAGCTAGCTGTCTGTATATCAATATGTTGCACTGATCTACCAAGTACGTAGCTCTCTGTATATGAACATATTGGACTTGTCTGCCATGTTGTTAGCTCTCAGTATATAGACAAGTTGGACTCATCTGCCGTATAGCTAGAACTCAGTATATGGAAATGTTGCCCTAAACAGCCATTTAGATAGCTCTCTTTATATGAAAATATTGGACTTCTCTGCCATGTTTCTCGCTCTCGTATTTGGCATGTCGTACTCATCATCCATGTAGCTTAGTAACCTGTATATGGACATGTTAGACTACTCTGCCATGTAGCTAGTTCTCATTGTATGGACACGTTGGACACATCTGCCATGTAGCTAGAACTCTGTGTATGGAAATGTTGCACGATTTTGCCATGTAGCTAGCTCTGTGTAGACAAGTTGGACTCTTGTGCCTTTTAGCCAGAACTCTGTATATGGAAATGTTGCACTACCATGCCATGTAGTTAGTGCTCTGTATATGAACATATTGGAATTGTCTGCCATGTAGCTATCTCTCAGTATGTGGACATGTTGGACTCATCTGCAATGTAATTGTTTCACTGTATATGGACATGTTGGACTGCTGTGCCATATAGCTTGCTCGCAGTGTGTGGACACGTTAGACACATCTGCTATGTAGCTAGAACTCTGTATATGTTAATGTTGCACTACTCTGCCAGCTAGCTAGCTGTCTGTATGTAGACAAGTTTGACTTCTCTGCCTTGTAGCTAGGACTCTCTATATGAAAATGTTGCAATACCTTGCCATGATGCTATCTCTCTGTATATGGATATTTTGGACTTGTCTGCCACGTAGCTAGCTCTTAGTGTAAGGACACGTTGGACACATCTGCCTTGTAGTTAGAACTCTTTATATGGTAATTTTGCACATGGATATGTTGGACTGATCTACCATGAAGGTAACTCTCTGTATATGAACATATTGGACTTGTCTGCCATGTAGCTAGCTCTTAGTGTAAGGACACGTTGGACACATCTGCCTTGTAGTTAGAACTCTTTATATGGTAATTTTGCACTACCCTGTCATGGAGCTAGCTTTCTGTACATGGACATTATGGACTCATCTGCCATGGAGCGAGCTCTCTGTACATGGATAAATTGGACTATCTGTTAAGTAGGTAGTTCTCTGGATATGAACATTTTAAACTTGTCTTGATGTAGCTAGCTCTCATTATATGGACATGTTGGAATCATCTGCCATGTAGCTAGTACCCTGTATATGGACATACTGGACTACTCTGCCATGTAGCTAACTCTCTGTATATTAAGAAGTTGGAATTATCCACCTTGTAGCTAGAAATCTGTATATTGAAATGTTGCACTACCCTGCCATGTAGCTAGCTCTCTGTATATGAACATATTGGACTTGTCTGCCATGTA
>NW_006412561.1:5028-8750 GCF_000296735.1 Chrysochloris asiatica | reverse complement strand
TGTATTTGAACATATTGGACTTGTCTGCCATGTAACTAGCTCTCAGTATATGGGCATGTTGGACTCATCTGCCATGTAGGTTGTACCTTGTATATGGACATGTTGCACTATGCTAACATTTAGCTAGCTCTCTGTATATAGACAACTTGTACTCATGTACCTTGTAGCTAGAGCTCTGTATATGGAAATGTTGCACTACCCTGCCATGTAGCTAGCTCTCTGTATATGAACATACTGGATATGTCTGCCATGTAGCTAGTACCCAGTATATGGACATGTGGGACTACTCTGAATGTACCTAGCTCCCAGTATATGAGCATATTGGACTTGTCTGTCAAGTAGCTAGCTCTTTGTATATGAGTATTTTGGACTGATCTACCATGTAGTAGCTCTCAGTGTATGGATATTTTGGAGGCATCTGCCATGTAGCTATGTCTCTAGACATGGGTATGTTGTACTGATCTGCCAAGTTGGTTGCTCTCTATACATGAACATATTGGACTCATCTGCCATGTAGCTAGCTCTCTGTACATGGATATGTCGGACTGTTCTACAAAGTAGGTAGCTCACTGTATATGAATGAACATATTGGACTTGTCTGCCATATAGCTAGCCCTCAGAATATAGTCAAGTTGGACTCATTTGCTTTTTAGCTAGAACTCTGTATATGGAAATGTTGCACTACCCTACCATGTAGATAGCTCTCTGTATATGAACATATTGGACTTGTCTGCCATGTGCCTAGCTCTTTGTAGATAAGTATTTTGGACTGACCTTCCATGTAGGTAGCTCTCAGTGTATGGACATTTTGGACACGTTTGCCATGTAACTAGCTCTCTGTACATGGATAGGTTGGACTAATCTGCCAAATTGGTAGCTCTCTGTATATGGACATTTTGGACTCATCTGCAATGTGCCTATTGCTCTGAACATGGATATGTTGGATTGATCTGCCAAGTTTGTAGCTGTCTGTACTTGAACATATTGGACTTATCTGCCGTGTACCTAGCTGTCAGTATATAGACAAGTTTGAATCATCTGCATTGTAGCTAGAACTCTGTATATGGAAAAGTTGCAATAACCTGCCATGTAGCTAGCTCTCTGTATATGAACATACTGCATTTGTCTGCCATGTAGCTAGTACCCAGTATATGGACATGTTGGACTACTCTGAATGTATCTAGCTCCCAGTATATGGATAGGTTGGATACATCTGTCACGTAGCTAGAATTCTGCATATGGAAATGTTACACTACTATGCCATGTAAATAGCTCTCTCTATATAGAAAATTTGGACTAATTTGTATGTAGCTAGAACACTTTATATGGAAATTTTGCACTACTCTGCGATGTAGCTCTCTGTATATAGACAAAATGGCTCATCTGCCTTGTAGCTAGTACCCTATATATGGACATGTCAGACTACTCTGCCATGCAGCTAGCTCTCAGTATATAGCAAAGTTGGGTATATCTGCCTTGTAGCTAGAACTCTGTATATGGAAATGTTGCACTACACTGCCATGTAGTTAGCTCTCTGTATATGGACATTTTGGATTCATCTGCCATGTAGCTAGCTCTCTGGACATGGATATGTTGGATTGATCTGCCAAATTGGTAGCTCTCTCTACATGAACATATTGGACTTGTCTACCATGTAACTAGCTTTCAGTATATAGACAAGTTGGGCTTATATGCCTTGTAGCTAAAAATCTGTATATGGAAATGTTGCACTACCCTGCCATGGAGCTAACTCAATGTTTATGAACATATTGGACTTGTCTGCCGGGTAGCTAGCTCTCAGTATAAGGACATGTTGGACACATCTGCCATGTAGCTAGTACCATGTATATGGACATGTTGGAATACTCTGCCATGTAGCTAGCTCTCAGTGTATGAACACGTTGGACACATCTGCCATGTAGGTAGAACTATTTATATGTAAATGTTGCACTAACCTGCCATGTAGCGAGCTCTCTGTATATGGACATTTTTTATTCCTCTGACATGTAGCTAGTTCTATGTCCATGGATATGTTGGACTGATCTGCCAAGCTGGTAGCTCTCTGTACTTGAACATATTGTACTTGTCTGCCATGTAGCTAGCTCTCAGTATATAGACAAGTTGGATTCATCTGCCTTGTAACTAGAACTCTGTATGTGGACATGTTGCAATACACTGCCATGTGTCTAGCTCTCTGTACATGAACATATTGGACTTGTCTGCCATGTAGCTGGCTCTCAGTATATGGACATGTTGGACTAATCTGCCATGTAGCTAGTACCCAGTATATGGACATGTTGGACAACTCTGGGTGTAGCTAGCTCCCAGTGTATGGACAGGTTGGACACATCTGCCATGTAGTTAGAATTCAGCATATGTAAATGTTACACTGAAATTCCATGTAACTAGCTCTCTGTATATAGACAAGTTGGACTCATCTGCTTGTAGTTAGAACTCTGTATATGCAAAAGTTGCACTGCCCTGCCATGTAGCTAGCTCTCAGAATATGGACATGTTGGACGCATCTGCCAAGTAGCTAGTACCTGTATATGGACATGTTGGACTACTCTGCCATGTAGCTAGCTCTCAGTATATGGACACATTGGACACATCGGCCATGTAGCTAGAACTCTTTATAAGGAAATGTTGTACTACTCTGTGATGGAGATAGCTCTCTGTATATAAATGAAAATAGACTCATCTGCCTTGTAGCTAGAACAATGTATATGGAAATGTTGCACTACCCTGCCACGTAGGTATCTCTCTGTATATGGACATTTTGGACTCGTCAGCCATGTAGCTAGTACACTATACGTGGACATGTTGGACTACTCTGCCATGTAGCTAGCTCTCAGTATATAGAAAAGTTGGATTCATCTGCCTTGAAGCTAGAACTCTGTATATGGATATCATGCACAAATCTGCCATGGATCTAGCTCTCTGTATTGGTCATATTGGACTTGTCTGCCATGTAGGTAACTCTCAGTATATGGACATGTTGGACTCATCTACCATGTAGCTAGTACCTTGTATATGAACATGTTGGACTATTCTGCAATGTAACTAGCTCTTAGTATATGGACAAGTTGGACACATCTGTCATGTATCTAGAACTCTGTAGCTGGATAAGTTGCACTACTCTGCCTTGTAGCTAACTCTGTGTATATAGACAAGTTGGACTCATTTGCCTTGTAGCTAGAACTCTGTATATGGAAAATGTTGGACTACCATGCCATGTAGCAAGCTCTCTGTATATGGACATTTTGGACTTGTCTGCCATGTAGCTAGCTCTCTGTACATGGATATGTTTTACTAATATGCAAAGAAGATAGCTCTCTGTATATGGACATAAGAGACTTATCAGACATGTAGCTAGCTCTCAGTATATAGTCAAATTGGACTCATCTGCCTTTAAGCTAGAACTCTGTATATGGAAATGTTGCACTACCCAGCCAGGTAGCTAGTTTTTGTATAAGGACATTTTGGACTCGCTTGCCATGTAGCTAGCTCTCAGTATATGGACATGTTGGACTCATCTGCCATGTAGCTAGTACCCTGTATATGGACAGGTTGGACTACTCTGCCAGCTAGCTAGCTCTCAATATATGAACACGTTGGACACCTCTGTCATGTAGCTAGAACTCTGTATTTGGAAATGTTCTACTACTCTGCCATATAGCTCGCTCTCTATGTATAGACAATTTGGACTCATCTGCCTTGTA
>NW_006412561.1:0-3428 GCF_000296735.1 Chrysochloris asiatica | reverse complement strand
GAATCATCTGCCTTGTAGCTAGTACTCTGTATATGGATATATTGCACTACCCTGCCATGTAGCTAGCTCTCTGTATATAGATATGTAGGACTCATCTGTTTTTTAGTTAGAACTCTTTATATGGAAATTTTGCACGACCCTGCCATGGAGCTACCTCTCTGTATATGGACATTTTGGACTCGTCTGCCATGGAGCCAGCTCTCTGTACGTGGATAAGTTGGACTATCTGCTAAGTAGGTAGTTATCCGGATATGAACATTTTGGACTAGTCTGGATGTAGCTAGCTCTCATTATATGGGCATATTGTAATCATCTGCCATGTAGCAAGCACCCTGTATATGGACATACTGGACTACTCTGCCATGTAGCTAACTCTCTGTATATTGACAAGTTGGAATTATCTGCTTTGTAACTAGAAATCTCTATATTGAAATGTTGTGCAACCCTGCCAAATAGCTAGCTCTCTGTATATGAACATATTGGACTTGTCTGCCATGTAGCTACCTCTTTGTATATGAGTATTTTGGAATGATCTTCCATGTAGGTAGCTCTCATTGTATGGACATTTTGGAGATATTTGCCACTTAGCTAGCTCTCTATATATGGATATGATGGACTGATCTGCCAAGTTGGTAGCTCTCTATATATGAACATATTGGACGTGTTTACCATGTAGCAAGCTCTGCATACATGGATATGTTGGACTGTTCTACAAAGTAGGTAGCTCTCTGTATATGAACATATTGGACTTGTCTGCCATATAGCAAGCTCTCAATATATAGTCAAGTTGGAATCATGTGCCTTGTACCTAGAATTCTGTATATGGATATGTTGCATTACCCTACAATCTACCTAACTCTGTGTATATGAACATATTGGACTTTTCTGCCATGTAACTAGCTCTCAGTATGTGGACATATTGGACTCATCTGCCACGTAGGTAGTACCTTGTATATGGCCATGTCGCACTACTCTGCCAAGTAGCTAGCTCTCAGTATATGGAAATGTTGGACACCTCTGACATGTAGCTAGAACTCTGTATATGGAAATGTTTCACTACTCTGCCATGTAGCTAGCTCTCAGTATATAGAAAAGTTGGACTCATCTGCGTAAATGGAAATGTTGCACTACCCTGCCATGTAGCTAGCTCTCTGTATATGAACATATTGAACTTGTCTGCCATGTAGCTAGCTCTCAGTATATGGACATGTTGGACTCCTCTGTCTTGTAGCTAGCTCTCAATGTATGGACACGTTGAACACATCAGCCATGTAGCTAGAACTCTGTATATGGAAATGTTGCACTACCATGCCAGGTAGCTAGCTCTCTGTATATGGCCATTTTTGGACTCATCTGTAATGTAGATAGAACTCTGTATATGGATATGTTGTTCTGATCTGCCAAGTAGGTAGCTCTCAGTATATGGACATGTTGGACTAATCTGCCATGTAGCTAGTACCCAGTATATGGACATGTTGGACAACTCTGGGTGTAGCTAGCTCCCAGTGTATGGACAGGTTGGACACATCTGCCATGTAGTTAGAATTCAGCATATGTAAATGTTACACTGAAATTCCATGTAACTAGCTCTCTGTATATAGACAAGTTGGACTCATCTGCTTGTAGTTAGAACTCTGTATATGCAAAAGTTGCACTGCCCTGCCATGTAGCTAGCTCTCAGAATATGGACATGTTGGACGCATCTGCCAAGTAGCTAGTACCTGTATATGGACATGTTGGACTACTCTGCCATGTAGCTAGCTCTCAGTATATGGACACATTGGACACATCGGCCATGTAGCTAGAACTCTTTATAAGGAAATGTTGTACTACTCTGTGATGGAGATAGCTCTCTGTATATAAATGAAAATAGACTCATCTGCCTTGTAGCTAGAACAATGTATATGGAAATGTTGCACTACCCTGCCACGTAGGTATCTCTCTGTATATGGACATTTTGGACTCGTCAGCCATGTAGCTAGTACACTATACGTGGACATGTTGGACTACTCTGCCATGTAGCTAGCTCTCAGTATATAGAAAAGTTGGATTCATCTGCCTTGAAGCTAGAACTCTGTATATGGATATCATGCACAAATCTGCCATGGATCTAGCTCTCTGTATTGGTCATATTGGACTTGTCTGCCATGTAGGTAACTCTCAGTATATGGACATGTTGGACTCATCTACCATGTAGCTAGTACCTTGTATATGAACATGTTGGACTATTCTGCAATGTAACTAGCTCTTAGTATATGGACAAGTTGGACACATCTGTCATGTATCTAGAACTCTGTAGCTGGATAAGTTGCACTACTCTGCCTTGTAGCTAACTCTGTGTATATAGACAAGTTGGACTCATTTGCCTTGTAGCTAGAACTCTGTATATGGAAAATGTTGGACTACCATGCCATGTAGCAAGCTCTCTGTATATGGACATTTTGGACTTGTCTGCCATGTAGCTAGCTCTCTGTACATGGATATGTTTTACTAATATGCAAAGAAGATAGCTCTCTGTATATGGACATAAGAGACTTATCAGACATGTAGCTAGCTCTCAGTATATAGTCAAATTGGACTCATCTGCCTTTAAGCTAGAACTCTGTATATGGAAATGTTGCACTACCCAGCCAGGTAGCTAGTTTTTGTATAAGGACATTTTGGACTCGCTTGCCATGTAGCTAGCTCTCAGTATATGGACATGTTGGACTCATCTGCCATGTAGCTAGTACCCTGTATATGGACAGGTTGGACTACTCTGCCAGCTAGCTAGCTCTCAATATATGAACACGTTGGACACCTCTGTCATGTAGCTAGAACTCTGTATTTGGAAATGTTCTACTACTCTGCCATATAGCTCGCTCTCTATGTATAGACAATTTGGACTCATCTGCCTTGTAGCTAGAACTCTGTATATGGAAATTTTGCACTACCCGGCCATGTAGCTAGCTCTCTATATATGGACATTTTCGACTCGTTTGCCATGTAGCTAGCTCTTTGAACATGGATATTTGGGCCTGATCTGCTATGTAGGTATTTCTCTGTATATGGACATGTTGGACACATCTGCCATGTAACCAGAACACTGTATGTGGAAATGTAGCACAACTCTGCTATGTAGCTAGCTCTCTGTATATAGACATTTTTGATTCGTCTGCCATGTAGCTAGCTCTCTGTACATGGATATGTTGAACTGATCTGCCAAGTAGAAAATTCTCTGTAAATGAACATATTGGATTCGTCTGACATGTAGGTGGTACCCTGTATATGGAAATGTTGCACTACACTTTAATGTAGGTTGTTGTTGTTGTTGTCAGGTGCCATCGAGTTGGAACCGACTCATTGCGACCCTATGCACAGCAGAACGAAACAATGTTCGATCCTGGGCCAACCTCACTACCGCTGCCACACTTGAGTCCATCAATGAT
>NW_006412560.1:0-8188 GCF_000296735.1 Chrysochloris asiatica | reverse complement strand
TTGATACACAGGGTAGACAGGGATGGACAACTTGGACATTGGCTACCCAAAATGGGGGTGGCTACAAAGGCAAGAAGTGACTGGCTTACAAGCTTTCAAGAGGGAGCCTAGGTCCAGAGGGCATGGAGGAAAGTCAAATCTCCACTGAGTAGTATCCAATTTGTCTAGGCGGGGCTAATGAAAAACGATACGGATAGGTCTCTTGTGATACAATAGTGAATAATTGTTATCAGCAGTGATTGTGAGGATTGGAAATGTAAAGGTAGACATTTTGTAGCATGGAGGGGAGTCTTCAAGTCTAGGAGCGGAGGTCCCTGGGACCATCAAGGGAGAAGAGCGGAGGGAGAGTAGGACCCTACCCAGAGAAGCAGTGACACCAGAGATGGAGGCAGAGACAATGACGTGAAGAGATGGAGTAGCTGGGGACTTTAGACCCAGAGAGGGAGAGGGGCTGTGTGCTGACTTATGACTGGGGGGCAGGCTTGCAGGGTATATCCTTTGGTTGTTTGATGATGCATGGAGGGGATTGTAACCATGGCAATGAAATGATATACGATAGGATGAATGTAAAATGAATGGTCTCCCATGTAATATACACATAGACCTCACAAGATGGAATGCACAGAAATAAAATTGACTACATCTGTGGAAAGAGATGGTAGAAAATCTCATTAACATCAGCCAAAACAAGGACAGTGAAGTCTGTGGAACAGACCATCAATTGCTCATATTCAAGTTCAGGCTAAAGCTGAAGAAAATTAAAACAAGCCCACAAGAGCCAAAGTATCACCTTGAACACATCCCATCTGAATTTAGAGATCATCTTAGAACAGATTTGATGCATCAGATACTAATGACCAAAAACCAGAAAAGTTGTTTGTTGTTGTTAAGTGCCGTCAGGTTGGTTTCTACCCATAGCAACCCTGTGTAGGGTTTCCAAGGAGTGGCTGGTGAGCTTGAACCGCTGACCTTGCAGTTTGAATGGCTTTGCAGTCTGTCACATTGACCCACAGTGCCACACCAGGACTCCAAAGTGGAATGACATAAAAAATATCATACATGAAGGGAACAAAAGGTCATTAAAAAGTCAGGGGAAAAAAGAAAACAACAAAATGGATGTCAGAAGACACACTAAACTTGCTCTTGAATGCAGAGAAGCTAAAGCAACTAGAAGAAATAATGAAGTAAAAGAGCTGAACAGAAAAATTTCAAAAGGCAGCTCAAGAAGACAAACCCAAATGTTATAATAAAATGTGCAAATACCTAGAGTTAAAAAAAACCGAAAGGGAAGAATATGCTCAGCATTTCTCAAGCTGAAAGAGCTGAAGAAAAAAAGGCTTAGTTGCAATACTGAAGAATTCTATGGGCAAAATATTGAATGATACAGAAAGCATCAAAAAGAAGGTGGAAGGAATACCTAGAGTCACTGTACCAAAAAGAATTTGTTGATGGTCAATCATTTCAAGAGGTACAATACAATCAAGAACTGATGGTATTGAGCAAAGATGTCCAAACAGCACTAAATGCATTGGTGAAAAACAATGTTCCAGGAATTGACGGAATACAAATTGAAATGTTTTTAAAAACTAAAACTGATGGAAGGGTGCTCACTCATCTACATCAAGAAATTTGGAAAAGAGCTACCTGGTCAACCGATTGGAAAAGATCCATATTTGTGCCCATGCCAAAGAACAGTAAATCAGCAGAGTGTGGAAATCATTGAACAATATCATTAATATCACATACAAGAAAAATTTTGTGACAATAGTTGAAAAACAATTGCAGCAATACATCAACATGGAGATGCGAGAGATTAAAGCCAGATTCAGAAAAGGACATGGAACAAAGGATATCATTTCTAACATCAGATGGATCTTGGCTGAATACAGAATACTAGAAAGATGTTTACTTGTGCTGTATTGATTATGCAAAAGCATTTGACTGTGTGGATTATAACAGACTATGGATAACAGTGCCAAGAATGGGTACTCCAGAACACTTAATTGTGTTTATGAGGAACCAGCTCATCGACCAAGAGGCAGTTGTTTGAACAGAACAAGAAGATACTGAATGGTTGAAAATCAGAAAAAAAAAGTGTGTCAGAGTTGTATTCTTTCACCATATTTTTTCACTCTGTATGCTGAGCAAATAATCCTAGAAACTGTATTATATGAAGAAGAATGTGGCATCAGGTTTGGAGAGTCCTTAACAACAAGCAATATGCAAATGACACAGCCTTCCTTGTTGAACGTGAAGAGGACTTGAAACGCTTACTGATGAGGATCAAAAACTACAGCTTTTAGTATGGATTGCAGCTCAATGTAAAGAAAAAAAAATCATCACAACTGGACCAATAAATAACAGCATGATAGTGGAAAAAAGATAAAAGCTGTGTCAAATACTTCAATTTGCTTGGATCCATAATCAGTGCCCATGGAAGAAGCAGTCAAGAAATCACATGAGTATTGCATTAGGCAAATCTGCTGCAAAAGATCTCTTTAAAGTTTTCAAAAGAAAAGATGGCCATTTGAGGACACAACCCATGGTATTTTCAGTTGCCTCATATGCATGCAAAAATTTGACAATGAATAAGGAAGACTGTAGAAGAATCTGTGCATTTGAGTTATGGCATTAGAGAAAAATATTCAAAGTACTGTGGACTGCCAGAAAAACAAAACAAAGCTGTTTTGGAAGAACTACAGTCAGAATGCTCCTTAGAAGCAAGGATGGTGAGACTTAGTCTCTTGTTCTTTATACCAGTCTCTGGAGAAAGATATCATGCTCAGAAAAGTGTAGGGTCAGAGAAAAAGAGGAAGATCCCCAACATGATGGACTGACACAGTGGTAGCAACAATGGGCTCACATCCAACAATTGTGAGAATGGTACAAGACGTGGTAGTGCTTTGTTTTGTTGTGCATTGTGGTGCTATGAGTTGGAACTGACTCAAGGGCATCTAACAACAGCAACATGAAGAATAGGTGCTTGTGGCCCACTGAGTATTGGACAACTTGTTAATAATGCAAATAAAGTGAATGGCACCCTTGTGGGGATGGGACCATGCAAATAAGATATATCAAATTCTAACAAAGGGATTGGCTAGTTTTCACATGAACTATCCCTGAGGCAGAAAGGAGAGAACCTCACTAACACTAAGAAAGAACCAGAAGCAGAGCACATCCTGTGCACCCAGAGTCCCTGAACTGAGAACCTCTTAGACCCAGGAAACAGAGCTGTAACACCAGGACAGCATAAGATGGTAAAAAATGGTGACAAGCACATCAGAGAACCAGCAACAACAAAACCAGGACACTAGCAGGAGACAGCCCAGAGAGCTTCCAAGACCACAGAGCTGAGCACCTCCAGGCAGGAGACTTGCTGTTGGAGTGGAGTGCCTCTAGCCATTTGTTGGTGGACCTAAGAGCTTTGTAGTACTTGCTTGAGTAGAGAGACACCAGGACAGTCCAAGAGGCCCGAACAGCTGAGGGCCAGGAAAGGCCTACTTGTGGGCATGGCCAAGAAACTGTCCTGACTGAAGAGTTGTATCCTGAATAACTCCTGATCCTGAATTGTAACCTCATTCTTCCTTCATAGGGTCACCACTATGAGTAAAAACTGACTCAATGGCACTTCACAACTTCCTTAATAAACCCCATAATTGTGGGGGTAAAAAAAAAATTGGTGAAACACAGTGCTACACACAAGGTCACCACGAGTCTGAATCAACTTCACAGAAACTGGTAACTGGTAATTATGATCAAAGTAAAAGAAATGTCCCAGTTAAAAACTGTATCAAAATACGCAAGTCTTAAAAAATTAATTCTAAAGCTAAACAGTCAAGCAAACAAACAGAAACAAAAATTCCAGCAACACATTTTTGTCAGAGACACACCAGAAAACTCATGACTGAGGAAAGTGCTAACCAATAGAAAACTGGTATAGCTATGTTAATGTTGTTATTGATAGTTGCTGTTGAGTGGCAACTCTATGCACAGCAGAATGAAGCATTGCCCGACCCTCTGCCATCTTCACAGTCTTTGCTGTGTTAAGTCATTGTTGCAGCCGCCATGTCAATCCATTTCATACAGTGTCTTTCCCAGTGTCTGACCCTCTACCTTTTCTAGCCATCAGTCTTTCCTGATGACTTGTTCAGAGTTAGCAAGTTGGAGTTTCACCATCCTCATTTCTAAAGCGCATTCTGGCTAGACTTCCTTCAAGAATTATTGGTTTGTCCTTCTGGCACTCTATGGTATATTCAATATTCTTCGGCACCACAGTTCAAATATGTTAATCAGACTTGATTTTTTATTGTCCAGCTTCTGCATGCATATAGGAATAAGCATGCATGGCTTGGGTGAGGTGCACCTTAGTCATTAAAGTGACATCTTTGCTTTTTAAGATTTTAAAAGGTTTTTTGCAACAGATTTTCTCAATGCATTTTCCAATAATGCATCATTGTTGTTGTTTTTTCTGACTACTACTTCCATGGGCATTGATTGCTGATCCAAGTAGAATGAAATATTTGGATCATCAATCAACTTCATTTTCTTCACCATTTATCATGATATTGTTCATTTATCCAGTTGTGAGAATTTTTATTTCTTTATGCAATCCATACTGACTTCATCAGTAAGTGCTTCAAGTCTTCTTCACTTTCAGCAAACAGGTCTATTTCATCTGCACATGTCAATGGGTCTCCCGTCAGTCCTGATGCCATTTTCTTCTTCATATATTCCAGCTTCTCAGGTCTTTTGCTTAGCATTTAAATTGAATAAGGAATATGCAAGCATACAATGTTGGTGCATAACTGTGCCAATTTAAAATTACTCAATATTAAGTCATTACATGTTGATAAAAGTTTCCATTAAGTAGACAATACAATAATTCAGTTTGTATGCACCTAAAGGCTAGCTCATATTCTATAATATTTATAATGCATAAAGGGAATTTGACAGACATTTAGTGGGAGTTTACCATAACTCTTTCAGTAATTAATAATAAGTCAAGTAGACATGAATAAAGAAGATACAGTACAACTACTGCAGCTGATAGAATTGTGTGTGAAAGTCTATGCCCATTGCAATCACATAATTTCATGGAAACATTTATCAACTTGATCAGATAGGTATTAGGCTAGAAAGCAAGTTTCAGCAACTTTCACGTATTAGAACAATATTCTCTCATCACAAAACAATTAAATTGAAATCAATAATATTCAAATATTAGAGCATATTCTTTTACCACAAAACAATTAAATTAAAAACATGACTTAAAACAAAAACAAACATCTTTCCCTTTATTGAAATCTATTAAGGAAGACAGAAATAAGTGGAGGAGCAGATATATTTATGGATGGGAATACTAAGTATCTTAAATATGTATATACTTACCAAATTGATACACAGATGTAATACAATTCTAATCAAATCTCAACAAGGGTTTTTGAGGAATTTGACATACTGTTTATAAATTTCTGTGGAAAAGAATACATATTAAGGATACTTGCCCTAATTCATGTTGCTTTAAGTGCCATCAAGTGGGTTCTGACTCATAGCGACCCTGTATAGGGTTTCTGGGGAACAGCTGGTGGGTTTGAACTGTCAACGTGTGGTTCACACTCCAGTGCTGATCCTACAGTGCCACACTAGGCATCCTCCCTACTGCATATGGACACTTATTATGTTGTTGTTAAGTGCCATCTAGTTGGTTCTGACCTGGAGCGACCTCGTACAGGATTTCCAAGACTTCAAATCTCTGCAGGAGCAAAATTATGGCTTAGGTGTGGTGGTGGTAGTTATGTGCTGTGGAGTCAGTTCCAACTCATAGTGACCCTGTACAGGGTTTCCGAGGCTGTAAATCTTTACAGGAGAAGAAAGCCTCATCTTTCACCCATGGAATAGCTGGTAGTTTCTAACTGCTGACCTTGCAGTTCGCAGCCCGATTCCTAACCAGTATGCTACTAGAGCATATGTCAGAGTTATCACTGCAGACCAAAGGGAAAAGAATAGACAAATCACAAATGATGTGAGGACCATGGATCATCCACATGGGGTATTGATATTAATGACATAACAAAATAATCAACTTTATATAGAAGATGCCAACATAAGAGAGAAAACTTGAATACTTTCTCAATAAAATGTAGTATCTGCATGTTCTCATGTTAGGGAAAGATTGCTTAAACAAAACATAAAATACAAAAGCTATGAAGAAAAATATTGATGAATTTGACAACATAAAATTTTTTATTTATCTTAAGACACCATAAAGAGAAGTAAAATGACAAGTCACAAACTGAAAAAAAACTCTTCAGCAAATATAATGGATGGACAATATAGGATTACTATGTGAAATTACTATGTGACATTCTTATGAATTAGCAAACAGCAACGCAATAAAAAATTGAGCAAAAGACCCAAGCATTCCATAGAAGAGGAAATGTGAATACAGATTAAATCACTATAGTGGTCATCTTTTTTGACCTGAGTCATAGGAGCATGGATGTATTTATTTTGTGAAAATTCATTGAGGTAAATACTTATGAATATGTATTATATTATTGGCCTCTGTTTTCAAATTTTTATAGGTGATTTATTTTTTGGAGTCATTTGAGATTTACAGAAAAATTGCACAAAAAGTGTAGAAAGTTGACATCTACTCCTCTCCCACCCCTTGCACACCATTTCTTTTCTTATGTATTAACATCTTACATTTAGATAGTGCATTTGTTACAAATGGTGAACTGTTGTTGTTAAAGTCCCTGGAGTTATTTCAAACTCCTAGGGACCTTATGCACAACAGAACAAAACACTGCCTGGTGCTGCACCATCCTAACAATCATCATTAAGCTTGAGCACTCTGTGTTGTGCTGCCACTGTACCAATATATCTCTCTGGGAGTCTTCCTCTTTGCATTGACCCTTCACTTTACCTAGCATGATGTCCTTCTCCAGGGACTGATCCATCCTAACAATAAACTCTGAAGTATGAGAGATGAAGTCTCACCATTCTGACTTCTAAGAATTCTGGCAGAACTTCTTCCACACAAATTTGTTTGTTCTTCTGCATCCATGTTACTTTTAAATTCTTCTCCAACACTGTAAATCAAATGTGTCAATTATTCTATCATCTTCCTTATTCACTGTGCAACTTTCATATGCATATGAAGCTATTGAAAATACCATGGCTTGGGTCAGGCGCACCTTAGTCCTAGAATTGGCATCCTTACTCTAGAACACTTGAAAGAGGTCTTGTGCAGCAGATTTGCCTAATGCAGTATGTTGTTTGATTTCTTGACTGCTGTTTCCATGAGCGTTAATAGTGGATCCAGACAAGATGAAGTCTTTGGCAGCTTCAGTATTTTCTCCATTTATCATGATGTTATTTATTGGTCCGGTAGTAAGGATTTTTGTTTTCTTTACATTAAGCTATAACCCATACTGAAGACTGTAGTCTTTGATCTTCATCAGTAAGTATTTTAAGTCCTCTTTGCTTTCAGCAAACAAGGTTGTATTGTCTGCATACCATAGATTGTTAATGAGTCTTCCTCCAATCCTGATGCCATGTTCTCCTTCAAATAATCCAGTTTTCTCAGATTATTTGCTCAGCATGCAGATTGAATAAGTATAGTGAAAGAATACAACCCTGGCCCACACCTTTCCCAGTTTTAAACCACTCAATGCCCCCTGTTCTGCTCAAATGACTGCCTCTTGATCTATGTACAGGTTACTCATGAGCACAATTAAGTGTTCTGAAATACTCATTGTCACAATGTTGTCCATAGCTTGTCATGATCCACACAGTCGGAAACCTTTGCATAGTCAATAAAGCACAGGTAAACATCTTTCTGATATTCTCTGCTTCAGTCAAGATCCATCTGATGTTAGCCATGTTATCCCTCATTCCATATCCTCTTCTAAGCGTGGCTCGAACCTCTGGAAGTTCCCTGTCAATGTACGGTTGCAGCTATTTTTAAATTATCTTTAGCAGAATTTTTCTTGCATGTGATATTAATGATATTGTCCAATGGTGTTTACATTCTGTAGGGTCACCTCTCTTTGGAATTGTCACAAATATGGATCTTTTCCAATCAGCTCGCCAGGTAGCTGTCTTCCCAATTTCCTGGCATAGATAAGGGAGTGCCTCTAGTGCTGCATCAATTTGTTGAAAGATTTCAATTTGTATTCCATCA
>NW_006412559.1:6581-7091 GCF_000296735.1 Chrysochloris asiatica | reverse complement strand
AGCCCTAGTCCTAAAGCTCTAACAGCCCTAGCCCTAGACCTAAAGCCCTTTCCCTAATGCCCTCTCCAATCCCTAGAGCTAAACGTAGCCCTAAATTCCTAGCCCTGGCCTGAGCTCTAAAGCCCTAACAGCCCTGGCTCTAGCCCTAGCCATGAAGCCCTAACAGCTCTAGCCCTAACCCTAGTCCTAAATCCTTAACAGCTCTAGCCTTAACCTTAGCGATAAAGCCCTATAAGCCCTTGCCCTAGCCATTAACCCCTAACAGACCTCGCCCTAGCCCTAACAGCTCTAACAGCCCTCGCCCTAGCCCTAGCCCTAGCCCTGAAGCCCTATCAACCCTAGCCCGAACCCTAGCACTAAAGCCCTAACACACTAGCCCTAGCCCTAGCCCTAAAGAACAACAGCTGTAGCCCTAGCCCTAGCCCTAATCCACTAATAGCCTTAGACCTAGCCCTAAAGCCCTCACCCTAAATCCTTAGCATTAGCCCTAGCCTTAAAGCCCTAACAGCC
>NW_006412559.1:3904-4301 GCF_000296735.1 Chrysochloris asiatica | reverse complement strand
TCACTAACAGCCGTAGCCCTACCCATTAGCCTTAAAGTCCTACGAGCCCTAGCCCTTGCCATAAAGCCCTAACAGCCCTAGCCATATCCCTATCCCTAAAGCCCTAACAGCTGTAGCCCTAGCACTAGCCCTAAAGCCCTAACAGCTTTAGCCCTATCCCTAATTACCTAACAGACATAGTCCTAGCCCAAAAGCCCTAACAGCCCTTGTCCTAGCCCTAATGCCCTAACAGCACCAGCCTTAACCCTAGCCATAAAGCCCTAAAGCCCTAACAGCTTTAGCCCTATCCCTAATTACCTAACAGACATAGTCCTAGCCCAAAAGTCCTAACAGCCATAGCCCTAGCCCTAGCCCTAGCCCTAGCCCTAAAGCCCTAACAGCCCTATCCTTAGCCCTA
>NW_006412559.1:0-1245 GCF_000296735.1 Chrysochloris asiatica | reverse complement strand
CCTAAAGTCTTAACAGCTCTAGCCATAACCCTAGCGCTAATGCCCTATAAGCCCTTGCCCTAACCCTAGCTCTAAAGCCCTATCAGCCCTAGCCCTAGCCCTAACACTAAAGCCATAACAGGCTAGACCAAGCCCTATCCCTAAAGCGCTAACAGCTGTAGCCCTAGCCCTAAAGCCCTTGCCCTAGAGTTAAAGCCCAAACAACCCTCTCCCTAGCCCTAGCCCTAAAGTCCTAACAGCCCTAGCCCTAGAGTTAAAGCCCAAAAAGCTCTAGCCCTAGCTCTAGCCCTGAAGCCCTAACAGCCCTAGCATTATCCCTAGCCTTAAGGCCCTTACAGCCCTCACCCTAGCCTTAGCCCTAAAGCCCTAACAGCCCTAGCCCTGAAGCCCTAACAGCCCTAGCCCTAACCCTAAATCCCTAACAGACCTAGCCCTAGCCCTAAAGCCCTAACAGACCTAGTACAAGCCCTAGCCCTATAGGGCTAACAGACCTCGCCGTAGTCCAAGTCCTAAAGCCATAAGAGCCCTAGCCCTAATGCCCTAACAGCCCTAGCCCTAAAGCCCTAACAGTACTAGCACTAGCCCAAAAGCCCTATCAGACCTTACCCTATCCCTAAAGCCCTAACAGCCCTAGACCTAGGCCTAGCCCTAAACCTAGCCCTAAACCCCTAGCCCTGGCCCTAGCCCTAAAGCCCTAACATCCCTAGCTCTAGCCCTAAAGCCCTAACAGCCCGAGCCCTAGTCCTAAAGCTCTAACAGCCCTAGCCCTAGACCTAAAGCCCTTTCCCTAATGCCCTCTCCCAATCCCTAGAGCTAAACGTAGCCCTAAATTCCTAGCCCTGGCCTGAACTCTAAAGCCCTAACAGCCCTGGCTCTAGCCCAAGCCATAAAGCCCTAACAGCTCTAGCCATAACCCTAGTCCTAAATTCTTAACAGCTCTAGCCATAAACTTAGCGATAAAGACCTATAAGCCCTTGCCCTAGCCCTTAACCCCTAATAGACCTCGTCCAAGTCCTAACAGCTCTAACAGCCATCGCCCTAGCCCTAACCCTGAAGCCCTATCAACCCTAGCCCTAGCCCTAGCACTAAAGCCCTAACACACTAGCCCTAGCCCTAGCCCTAAAGAAGAACAACTGTAGCTCTAGCCTTAGCCCTAGCCCTAATTCACTAACAACCTTAGACCTAGCCCTAAAGCCCTCGCCCTAAATCCTTAGCATTAGCCCTAGCCTTAAAGCCCTAACAGCC
>NW_006412558.1:6970-8371 GCF_000296735.1 Chrysochloris asiatica | reverse complement strand
CCACACCAGGACTCCCCATAATATTCCAGAATGCAGAGTATAGATGCTCAGAACCACAGCCTTCTATTTGTATAGTTTTGACTATACAAATATCAAAAATGTACATAAACTCAGGAGCATGTGTGATAGTAAAATAGAATAAAGTAATTAAAAGTTGATGAGTTTATGTTAATTCCTTTAGTTTTTAGTATAATTAATTTTAAATTATATATTTTAGTATTTAATAATGCTTGTGTTTAGCAACCAGACTCACAAAGTGCTACAAACCAACTCCAGCATCCTAGAATAAGTGCGCACCCTTCTCTTCTCCATCCTATTGGATGAAAGGAAGAATGTACAGATAAATGAATAAACAAATGAACCCTGGAGTAAACTACACATTTTTTCTCTCTGTCAAAAATGATAAAATAATAATCAAAACTGGGGACAGGGGAAAAGATAAGAGAATAGTAAAGAAAAATCAGGGGGTCTAGGACAAGATGGTGAAGTAAACGTATGTACTGAGTTAACCCTGTGCAACAAAGACATGGGAACCCAACAGAAGCAGATACCAATGGTGATCATGAACCAGACCCTGAGGATAAGAGGATGGTACAGAGAGGTGTATAAAGTGCCAACGGGAAGAGGAAAATGAACTGGAGCAGTGAAAGCGAAGAAAAACCAGCAGACTGTAGGCTAGCATGTGTATAGCCATCTTGATTTTTTTGAGTGGCTTTGGTACTCCAGTTTGCAGGCACAGGACATGGCTAGAGGTTGGTAACACGAGGGTGCAGTTTTTGCTGCCCTTGCTGCCCTGCCCTCCTAGTATCTGGGGCCGTGGCCACTTTCTGCCCTCATCAATCCATCTGCCATTGATACCCCCACCTGCCCAGCCTCTGCTCTTCCTAGGGTTGGGTGCCTGGCATGGTGCGTCTGCTTCCAGAGGAATGTGTACCTGCCCTGCTGCACAAACAGTGAACAGAGAACTGTGTTCACACTTCCAGCCTCTACCACATCCATCATGATACAGCTGATGAGTGCTAGAGAATACACCAATATTACAATCATCCACTAAATTTACATACAACAGTGTCTTGGGGAAAACACCGTTTTAATTTACACAGAGAAACAAGACAGAATGCCTCAATTAAGTCACCAAAATGCAGTCAGAAAATGTAACACCAGAAAATGTACCACCAGAAATCAGAATTACCTGATAAGGAATGTTTTTAAAGGTTAATTAGGAAATTTCAATGGATTGAGAAAATGATAGAGAAAACTACAGATGAAATCAAGAAAAATGTAAAGAAAACTATGGAAAAATTTAGGAAACAAATTGATAGAATAATTGAAAAAATGGGAACCATACATAGTTATCCTAGTGGAGTCCTGGTAGCGTGCTATACAATAAAGCCTTGGACT
>NW_006412558.1:1220-4480 GCF_000296735.1 Chrysochloris asiatica | reverse complement strand
TTGAAAGTGTCTAAGGAATAAAGTCTTGGAGGTGATACCAGTTTCTGTCAGGTCATTAAGCGTGGTCTTCTTATGAGCATCTATTATGGATCCAAATAAAATGAACTCTTGGACATTTTAATCTTTTTTCCATTATCATGATGTTTTTATTGATCCAGTTGAGTGGATTTTTGTTTTCTTCACATTAAGTTGTAATCCATAATATAATATACGCTGTATACCCTGATCCTTTTCAGTAAGTGTTTCAAGTCCTCTTCACTTTCAGCAGAAATGTGTCTGTCATCTGCATGTCACTGTTGCTGCTGAGCCTTACTCCAGTCTTGATGCCAAGTTCTTCATGTAATCCAGCTTCTTGGATTACTTGCTCAACATACAGATTGAATAAGTATGGTAATAGGATGCATCCCTGACACATCCCCTCCTAATATTAAACCATGCAGTGTATTCCCTTGTTTTGTTTGAACAAGTTCCTGTTGTACAAGTTGTGCGTGGGCACAGTTAAAGATTCGGGAATTCTCATTCTTCATAGTTTAACCCTTAATATATTCTGATCCACACAGTCAGATTCCTTTGTATAGTCAATAAAACACAAGTAGACATCTTTCTGGTATTCTCTGCTTTGAGCCAAGATGCATCTGACATCAACAGTGATATCCCTAGTAACTTGTCCTCTTCTGAATCTGGCTTACATTTCTGGCAGCTCCCTGTCGATATGCTGCTGCCATTGTTTTGAATCTTCTTCAGTAAAATTTTACTTGCATGTGATATTAATGATATTGTTTGATGATTTCTACATTCTGGGTCACCTTTCTTTGGATTTGGCACAAATATGGATGTCTTTCAGTTGGTTGGCCAGGTATCTGCTTTCCAAATTTTTTAGCATATATTAGTGATTGCTTACAGCATGGCATTAGTGTGTTGAAACATTTCAATTGGTATTCCATCAATTCCTGAAACCGTGCTTTTCACGAATGCCTTCAGTGACACTTGGACTTCTTCCCTTAATACCATAGGTTCTTGAATCTTGTTATCTCCTAAAATGGTTGAATGTTTGCCAGTTCTTTTTGATACTGTGACTGTTTGTATTCCTTCTGTCTTCGTTTTATGTTTCCTGCATCGTTCACTATTTTTCCCATAGAATCTTTCAATAGTTCAAGTCAAGGCTTGAATTCTGTCTTCAGTTCTTTCAGGCTTCAATAATGCTGAGCATGTTCTTTACACATCTATCATATTGTTGTATTACAGTGGCTTGTGTGTTGCTGTGATTCTGGAAGATATGCCATTGGTATTTCAAATACTAGCAGGCGTACCCATGGTGGATAGGCTTCAGTATCATTTGTCCACTGCAGTGGGATTAGCCCCTAAAACCATGAAAGTAGTATATGTGACTAAGGCATTTGTCTGTGTCCTATGAGTTCCATGACGCATTCCTTTGCTCCTGACAATCCCTGGGGGTATTATACCAGCATCCTCAGTGAACTCAGTCCCTTGGGAGATGTCACTTTGACATACAGAACTCAAACAAGCCGATTGTTGTTAAGTGCTGTCGAGTCGCTTCCGACTCATAGTCCCCCTGTATAGTTTCCAGGGAGTGACTGGTGAGTTTGATCTGCTGACCTTGTAGTTCAAATCAACCTTGCAGTCCAGTGCTTTATCCCACAGCACCACACACCACACACCAAAACAAGCCTACAGGCAGCATTCTAAAAGTGGAGAGTCACATGCACGCCACAGCCATTAAATAACTAAAATCTGATTAAACTCCCATGTCAACCAAAGAATCCCAGTGATGTGAAAATCTCCCCACTATTTTATGTACCATTAAAGGTATCCTGGCCACCACTAGTCTGTCAGTTTGTTGTACTGTGGTAGCTTGTGAGTTGCTGTGATTCTGGAAACTATGCCACCAGTATTTTAAATACCAGCAGGGTCACCCATGGTGGGCTTGTTTCAGATGAGCTTCCAGACAAAGACAGACCAGGAAGAAGGAGTGACGAATTACTTCTGAATATTTAGTCACTGAAAACCTTATGAACAGCAGAGAAACACTGTCAGATATAGTGCTGGAAACTGAACCCCTCAGGTTGGAAGGCACTCAAAATGCAACTGGGGAAGAGCTGACTCCTCAAAGTCGAGTTGACTGTGATGACGCAAATGGAGTAAACCCCATGGGAGAAAAGCCTGCGGGACCTTGCTTTGCTGTTGGGGGACAACTCAAAATGAATAGAAACAGCTATAAAAATCCTTGAAAATCAGAACATGGAATGTACAAACTATAAATCTGGGAAAATTGGAAGTTGTCAAAAATGAAATGGAATGCATAAACATCGATATCTTAGGTATTAGTGAGATGAAATGGACTGGTATTGGCTATTTTGAATCTGACAACCACATGGTTTACTGTGCCAGGAATGACAAATTGAAGAGGAATGGTGTTGCATTCATTGTCAAAAAGAACATATCCCAATCAGTCATGAGGTACAACGCTGTCTGTGATAGGATACTATCCATGTGCCTACAAGCAAGCCCTGAGTCCTGGTGTGGTGCTGTGGATTAATGCTTCACACTGTAAAGCCATTTGAACTGCAAGGTCAGCAGTTCAAGCCTCACCAGTTACTCCTTGGAAACCCTATGCAGGGTCGCTATGAGTCGGAATTGACTGGACAGCACTTAAAAACAACACAGGGAAGCCCAGTTAATCCCACTATTATTCAAATTTACACAGCAACCACTAAAGCCAGTGAGGATGAAATAGAAAAATTCTAACAACTTCTTCAATCTGAAAATGATCAAACATGCAATCAAGATGTATTGATCATTACTGGTGATTGGAATGCAAAGGTTGGGAGCAAAGAGGAGGGATCAGTAGTTAGAAAATATGACCTTGGTGAGAGAAATGATCCTGGAGATCGCATGATAGAATTCTGAAAAATCAATGATTTGTTCATTTCAAATACTTCTTTAGACAGCATAAGAGACGACAATACACATGGACCTCACCAGATGGAATACATAGAAATCAAATTGACTACATCTGCAGAAAGAGACAATGTAAAAGCTCCACATCACCAGTCAAAACAAGGCCAGGTACAGACTGTGGAACAGACCATCAGTTGCACATATGCAAATTCAAACTGAAGCTGAAGACAATGAAAACAAGTCCAAGAGAGCCAAAATATGACCTTGAATATATACCACATGGATTTAGAGATCATCTGAAGAACAGATTTGATACATGAAACACTTAAGACCGAAGACCA
>NW_006412558.1:0-483 GCF_000296735.1 Chrysochloris asiatica | reverse complement strand
CATTTAAAGAATTGACAAAGAACAAGGCACCAGAAATTGATGGAATAAAACCTGAAATCTTTCAAGAAAGTGAGGCAGCACAGGAGGCACTCATTCATCTCTGCCAAGAAATTTGGAAGACAGCTATCTGTCTGACTGATGGGAAGAGATCCGATCTGTGCTCATTCCAAAGAGAGGTGATCCAACGGAATGCAAAAATCATCAAACAATCTTTTTGATATCCCATGCGAGTAAAATTTTACTAAAGTAAAGGTAATAGAGAAATGGCTACAAGCATACATTAACAGAGAACTTTCAGAGGTTCAAGCCAGATTCACAAGAGGCCATGGAACGAGGGCTATCATTGCTGATGTCCACTGGATCTTGACTGAAAGCAGAGAATATCAGAAAGATGTTTACCTGTGCTTTATTGACTATTGCAAAGGCTTTTGATTGTGTGGATCATTACAAGCTATGCGAAGTATGAGTATTCCGGAACACTTA
>NW_006412557.1:6857-8022 GCF_000296735.1 Chrysochloris asiatica | reverse complement strand
GGCCAGTCACCTTGCTATACAGGCAGTGTGAGTGCACTGTAGAAACCTCCAGCAGTGGCTGGGGATGTCCACTCACTCAGACCCCTCCTCTAGTCACCACCGTAGAGGTGTGCAGGTAGATATTGAGAAGTTAATGGGAGAAAGATTGTCTACTATTTTTGTTTCTGATGGTCATTCAGGTATCTGCATGTTCACAGAGTAATTCACAAAATAGTTGTGTCCTTTTACGTTGGTACTTTACAGATTGGTCATATGGTTTGTCTGTCAGGCCAGCCCAGGTATTTTCTTCCTGGATAGGCCAGAGTAAAGGGTCCTGCACAATTTAACCTTAGAGCTGGGACCCACAGGCTGATGTCATAAGCAACCACCAAAGAATTTACCCTTGTTTCCGATGGGGCTCTTTCTCTGTGTTCCATGGGAAAACTGTTGGTTCAACACTGGACTTTTTTGGGGGTGTGCACCCACTCACCTGAAGGCGTCTGGGCTGGCCAACAAGACGTGACAAGGAAGAGGAGGGAAAAATATGTAGACTCCCCCCACACCTCCTTTTGCAAATGTCACTGCACTACTTTTAGTGCTGGCTCACTGTGCTGGTCTGGCTGTAGCCCCACCCTCTGAACTCCACCCCCATGGGGTGGCCACAGAAGGAGTCCCATGTGTCAACCAATTCCTAAATAGCAATATTTTCCTTTATACTGTGATTTCTCTGCCGGTGGGTGCGGGAAACTGATGTCCTGCACCTTATGCTAGTTCCAGAGCTCTGGTGCTGTTCTGTTAGAGCACCTTCTTGGTGCTTTTTCAGCCCCTCCCCCATGGAGCTTATCCTTTCTGGCTCAGCCTCTGCTGTTGCCAAAAAGCTTTTGCTTTATTTAAAAAAAAATAAAATTGGTGTCATGTTATGCATGCTGTTCTGCCATATGGTTACCTTTTCGGATTTTAATGTATGATGGTCTTTATTTACAACTTTATTGGCAAAAAGGAAGAGGGACACGTTGAAAACAGTTTAACACAGGGTATCAAAGCTGATCCTGTCAGATCAAAGAAGTTCCATCTCAAAAGTCCATCTAATCGTCCAAAGTTAATACAACACTGAATCTGTATATGCAATTTTCCTTTATGATGTACAGTGTTCATAATTTAGGCCGTCTTTTTAATATATAAATAC
>NW_006412557.1:2669-5047 GCF_000296735.1 Chrysochloris asiatica | reverse complement strand
AATGAGGTCTTCTAATGAAATTTCTTCTTCTTTCTATTCTTTCTTTTTATCTTTTTTTCAACACAAATCCAGGAGGAGAAAGTGCATTACGATACTTGCACATATCGCCCCCTCCAGGCCATACCCAAAGCCAGCCATACTTGTTGTTCTCAATGGCTTCAAGGAAATGCTTGCACACTATTTTAGTTTTTGGTTTTTTCTTTTCTGCCTCACAGTGCTTCTTGTTTATTACTTCCAGTTTTTTTCTCATCCCAATTATCCATGGTATCTTTTTCAAGTTCTTCATCTCTTGCATCAATGTAAACACTTCGCTTCTCACATTTTCTCTCCAGAGTCAAGTCATGAGAGAACTTACACTTATCTGCTTTAGTACACTGTCCTTGCTTGAAAAATGCACATACCACAGATTTGGGGTCTGCACCTTTACTTATTTTTTGAGCAGCAACTACAGGTTTGAAAAGTTCATTTAACTCCTGCAATTCCTTCTTCTTGTCTTCTTTCTTCAATTTCTTTTCTGCTTCACTTTGTGCTACCTGATGTGGATTTTATTGACCAAATTTAATTTGATGGTGACAGCCTTGATAAACTTCTGTTGCTTGGCTCCTTTCTTATTCTTTAGACCAAAAGTTTTGTCTTCGATGATCTTCTCCTTCCTTTTCTGTTCTGTCTTTTTGCTGCCCCAGCCTGAGCCTGTTTCTTGGGGGGCATTGCGGAGACAGGTGGCAAAGGCCAGACTTAAGATCAGCTGGACACCATCAGGGGTTCTGGTGGCAGGAGGAGGAAGACAGAAGACTCCGTCGCCACCACACTGCACAGAAGATGAGTTGCTCTCCCATATGGTTACTTTTTAATTTTTAGTTTTTTTTTACTCAGCCATATTTGGTCACTTTCTTGTTTTATTATGTATAGACTCTCACTGTTTTGAACAGTTATTGACACAACATACATAATATGTTCAATTATTTCCCCAGCTATAGTAAGTACTTGTTGTACTGTGGTGGCTTGTATGTTGCTGTGTTAATGGAAGCTTTGCCACTCATATTCCAAATACCAGAATGTGACACATTTCAAAAGAGGGGATTAAGACAAACTAAGTAGACCTAGCTAACTACTTATATATAAAAAAAAATAAGCACAACAAAAACAAAAGCTAAAGCAAAATGTCAATGAAAATCATGTGAACAGTAGCAGACCAGTGTCAGTTATAGTGCCAGGAGGTGAGTTCCTCATTTTGAAATACACTCAAATTATGTCTGGAAAAGAGTTGCTTCTTCAAAGTAAAGTTGAGTTTAATTATATTACTGGAATAAAGCTTTCTAGATCTTCAGATACAAACATTTATTAACAATCAGAAAATAGAATATATGAAGTATGAATCTAGGAAAATTGAAAGTAATCAAAAATGAATGCATAAAGGTCAATATCTCAGGCAATAGTGGGCTGAAATGGACAAGTGTTATTATATGGTCTATTATGACAAGAATGACTTATTGAAGAGAAATGACATTAAAGTCATTGTCATAAAGAACACTTCAAGATCTATCATGAAGTACAATGATGTAAATGATAAGATAATGTGCATACACCTACAAGAAAAACTAGTTAATATTACTGTTATTCAAATATACACACCAACCACTATGTTAAAGATGAAGAAATTCAAGATTTTTACAAATGTCCACAATCTGAAATTGCTCAAATGTGCTATCAAGGTACAGTAATAATTATTGGTTCTTGTGATGCAAAATTGGAAACAAATGACAAAGTATGTTAGTTGCACAATATTGCATTGTTGCTAGAAATGATACTGGAAATTGCAAGATGGAATTTTTCAAGATAAGCAACTTATTCATCACAAATATCTTTTTTCAACAACATAATTGGTGACCATACATACAATCAGCACCGGAATCAAGGTGACTGCATCTATGGAAAGATGAAATGAAGCAGCTCAATATCATTGGTCAGAGTAAGGTCAGGAGATGATTGCAGAATAGACCACTAAATTGCTCATATGCCAAATTGAAGCTAAAGAAGATTAAAGTCAGTCCAGGAGAGTCAAAGTACAACCCTGAGTATGTACTGACTTTAGAGACCATATTTAGGAACAGGGTTGATACAGTGAACACTAATGACCAAAGACCAACTGTGGGATGACATCAAAGACATCATGCCAGAAGGAGTAAAAGGTCATTAAAAAGAAAGAAAAGACCAAAATGAATATCAGAATAGACTCTGAAACTTCTTATGAGTGTAAAATAGTTGAAACAAATGGAATAAATGGTAAAGAAAAAGTGCTAAACAGAAGATTTTAACAGATGGCTAGAAAAGACAAAGTAGTATTAGAATAAATATGAAAAGACCTGCAACTAGAAAAC
>NW_006412557.1:0-539 GCF_000296735.1 Chrysochloris asiatica | reverse complement strand
CTCATGGATAAGAAGACTTAACATTGTGAAAATGTCAATAGCCAAAGTGATCTATAGATATAATGCAATCCCAATCTAGATTCCAGTATCATTTTTTAAAGACATGGAAAAACTACGCATCAACTTTATATGGAAAAGTAAGAGATTTCAGATAAGCAAAGAACTCTTAAGAAGAACAAAGTAGGGGGTCTTTCACTTCCTGATCTCAAACATTACAATACATCCATGACCAGTTCATTGCTAGTGCAATGTCAGACACATAGATCAATGGAATAGAGTAAAAAACCCAGAAGCAAATCCATTCACCCAGAGACAGCTGCTCTTTGACAAATGACTGAAACACATTCCATGGGAAGAGAGAGTCTGTTTGACAAATGATATTTGCAAAACTAGATGTCCATTTACAGAACAATGAAACAGGATCTGTATCTCATACCATATACAAAAATGAACTCAAAATGCATTAAAGAGATCGCTCAAGGGAAATAAGATTCAATATATCCAGTTTACACTCCCAGCTAAGGTTGTTCATGATATAA
>NW_006412556.1:6652-8423 GCF_000296735.1 Chrysochloris asiatica | reverse complement strand
TGAAATTGACTACATCTGTAGGATAAGATGGTAGAAAAGCTCAATATCATCAGCCAAAATGAGGTCAGGAGCCAACTGTGGAAGATATCATCAATTGCTCACATGCAAGTTCAGGTTGAAGAAAATTCAAGCAAGTCCAGTGGAGCCAAAATATGACTTTGAATATATCCCATCTGATTATATCCCATCTGAATAGATGCATTAGACACCAATTATCAAAGACCAGGAGAGTAGTGAGATGGCATTAAGAATATCATATAGAAAGAAAGTAAAAGGTTATGAAAACGTTAGGAAAGAAAGAAAAGACCAAAGTAAAAGGTTATGAAACGTTAGGAAAGAAAGAAAAGACCAAAATGAATATCAGAAGAGACCCAGGAACTCTTGAGTGTAGAGAAGCTAAAGTGATTGGAAGAAATGAGGAGGTAAAAGAGCTAAACAGAAAATTTCAAAGGACAACTTGAGAAGACAAAGTCAGGTATTATAATGAAATGTGCAAAGACCTGGAAGAACACACTTAGATTTCTCAAACTAAAAAAAACTGAAGGAAAAATTCAAGCCTCAACTTAAATATTGATGGATTCTATGGGCAGAAGGTAGTGCAATGGTTCTGTAGGATAAACACAGGGCTGTGAACCACATTGTTGGTGGTTTGAGCCCACCAGCTGCTGCGCAGGAAAAGAGGGAGCTTTCTGTTCCCTCAAAGATTTATAGCCTTGGAAACCATTGAGGTCACTATGTCTTGGAACCGACTCAATGGCACGAACTAACAAATGGGTAGAAAGCATCAAAAGAAGGTAGAATGAATACACAGAATCACAGTACCAAAAAAAATTGATCCATGTTCAAACTTTTCAGGAGATAGCATATGATCAAAACCAGTGGTACTGAAGGAAGAAGCCCAAGCTGTGCTGAAGGAACTGGAGAAAAACCAGGTTCCAGGAATTGATGGAATACAAATTGAAATCTTTCAACAAACTAATACAGCAATGGAATTGTTCACTCATGTATGCCAAGAAATTTGGAAGAAAGCTACCTGGCCAACTGATTGGAAGAGATCCATATTTGGGTGCATTCCAAAAAGAGGTGACTCAAGGGAATATGGAAATCATCGAACAGTGTTACTAATATCACATGTAAGTAAAATTTTGCTGGAGATAATTAAAAAACAGTTGCAATAGTACATTGACAGAAAACTGCCATAAATTCAAGCTGGACTCAGAAGAGAACATGGTCTAGGGATATTGTTGATGTCAGATGGATCTTGGCTGAAAGCAGAGAATAGCAGAAACATGTTTTCTTGTGCTTTATTTACTATGCAAAGGCATTTAACTGTAGATCATGACAAACTATGGCTAACACTGTGAAGAATGAGTGTTCTAGAACACTTCATTGTTCTCATGAGGAACGTGTACATAGACCAAGAGGCAGTCATTAGAACAAGGGGATACTGGATGGTTTAAAATGAGGAAAACTGTGTCAGGGTTGAGTCCTTTTACCATACTTATTCAACCTGCATGCTGAGCAAATGTTCCAAGAAGACAGATTATATGAAGAAGACTGTGACATTAGGATTGGAGGAGGACTCGTTAACAACCTGCAACATGCAGATGACACAACCTTGCTTGCTGGAAGCAAAGGGAACTTAAAATATGTAATGATGAAGATCAAAGACCACACACATACAGCCTTCAGTATGGATTGCACCTCAATGTAAAAAAAACAAAAATCTTCACCTTAACATCATGATAAATGGAGAAAAGACTGAAGTTGT
>NW_006412556.1:3494-4442 GCF_000296735.1 Chrysochloris asiatica | reverse complement strand
AAGTTTGTTTATACATTCTTCTGTTGATGGGCATTTAGGCTGTCTCCATCTTTTGGCTATTGTGAATAGTGCTGTGATGAACATGAGTGTGCATGCATCTATTCATGTCATAGGTCTTATTTCTTGAGGAGATATGCCAAGTAGAGGGATTGCTGGGTCATACAGTATTTCCATTTCCAACTTTTTGAGGTAGTGTCATATGGTTTTCCACAGAGGTTGTACATTTTACAGTTCCACCAGCAGTGTAGGAGGATCCCAGACTATCCTAGGGTGTGTTTCTTAATGCTGCTATAACAAGAATACCATACATCAGTGACTTTAATGGGGAGAGATTTATTTTCTCACAGTTTAGGAGGCTAGAAGTCTGAATTTAGGGCAACAGATTCCTAAGAAGACTTAACTCTTGTAGGTTCTGAGGGGAAAGTCCTTTCTTTTCAGCTTCTGCTTCTTAGTTCTGTGGTGACTGGCTTGTGGTGTGGCTCTGCTTCCTTGCCTCTGTGTCATATCTGCTCTTTTTATATCTCAAAAATAATTGGGTTGGTTGGAGGTGGCAAGATGGTGGATTAGGCAGTAAGGCTGTGTGGACCCTCTACAATTAAGAAACGGAAAACTAAGTGAAACAGATACAGATGACGGCCCTGGTACTCTGAGCTTCAGAGGGAAGGATAGAGAAGTGGACTGAGTGCTCACTTAGGACAGAGAGCTGAACAGACATGGCAAGAAAAAAAGTAAGGACTGGTGACCTGTGCTGGCAGACAAGATGTGGCTTAGCTACCTTAACTTTTCATGAGTGACTTTAGAGACAAGGCAGAGGCTTGGTGGTCCAGAGGCATACCAATGATTTGTAAAGATAAAGCTGTTGCCTGCTTTTTTATTTTTCCCCTCCTTTACTATTTTCTTTTCTTTCTTTTTAAAAACTGTTTTATTGTGAATTATGTGATCATTTAC
>NW_006412556.1:0-569 GCF_000296735.1 Chrysochloris asiatica | reverse complement strand
TCATGCATTTCCAAGGTTTGCCCTCCTTCTACAGTGTAGTCCAGGTCTACCTCTAAGTCATTTGTCTCAGACATTTTATCTTGTTTATGGACATGTGCTGATATGGTCATCTGCTTTTGCTTCTTGGACATGTTTAGTGTTTATCTGTAGCCTTAATACTTAATTGAGTGTGTGTTTTGGTATTTTTTATGCTTTCTGATTGCCTCCAGGTAGATGTGGGCTTCCATTTTCACTCTTATTGCTTAACTCAGGGTAATTTTCACAGTTGTTGTATATCTCCCTGGTGTTTTGCAGTTGGTATTGGTTGTTGACTGGATTGTTGGATTTTATAGGATGTGATTGTAACTTGACTATATGGCAGCAATTTCTGTGTCTTCTTGAGTAATATAGGGAGAGAAAGAGTCCCCCCAAAGGTAAAAGGGGAACAAAAAACAACAAAACAGCAACAGCAAAAAAATAAAAGGAAAAACAAAAACAAAACAGCAAAACACAGCAACAATAATAAACCTAAATTGGATACTGTAGTCTGTAATTGCAGAAAAGGGAGAGGAGGGAGAGAAGGAAAAAAA
>NW_006412555.1:3125-8338 GCF_000296735.1 Chrysochloris asiatica | reverse complement strand
AGGGTCAGAGAAAAAGAGGAAGACTCCCAGTGAGATGGATTGGCCAAGTGGCAGCATCGATGAACTCAAGTGTGGCAACAGTAGTGAGGTTGGCCCAGGATCAGGCAGTGTTTCATTCTTTTGTGCATAAGGTCGCTATGGGTTGGTACCAACTCGATGGCACCTAACAACAACAACAACCTGTAGATAATGCTTTATCCTGCTTTCCCCTTCCGCCCCTGGTAACCATTAAAGAATGCTTTTTTTAGTGTGAAAACCATTACTTGAATTTTTACAATAGTGGTTTCACACAATATTTGTCTTGACTGTATTGAAAGTTTTAATTAGTTATAATCTTTTAGTCACAAGTAACGGAAAACTTGAATTAAACTGTCCTGACCACACAAGAGAATGTACTGATTCATGGAACTCTTCTGCTCCAGGCTACATCCAGCTTCAAACATGGCTGCATATATGTTAGAGTGTCATTGAGATCTGGCCCTTCTTTCTCTCCACATCTCTGCTTCCTCTCTGCTGACCAATTCACCTAAAGGCTGTCACCAGATGGCTGCACACAGGTATTAACTTTATCTTTTAGGTTCAAGTCCAGTGTAAAAGTGACCATCTTTGTCGCAATATGTCTGTTAATGTCCCAGATGAGGTTACCTGGGATTGGATTGATTTAGGCCATGAGTCCATTGCTGAACCAATCATCATGGACTGGATTTCCATAGGCTTGCTTCATCTTCTTCTAGGCCTGAGGCTGAGCCCAATTTAAACCTCATGGCATGAAAGTGGAGGAATGGGTATGCCCAAGTAAATATTGGGTGTGTTGTCTTGTGAAGTGAGAGCATGTGCTAGAAAGCCAAGCAACACATGTTCACTACACATTTGTTGGTTTAATTTTAACCGGATTTCATATTATGGATATTGCCTTAAAAATACAAAATGACTGAGGAACTCGTAGTTGTATTCTGATGTGTACCAATAGAACACATTCTCTGTAACAGAGGCCCATTTAGGTAAGGGTGATCATACAAAGAAGGGTGGGGCACAAGCGGAAATGCATCAAAACAATTGTTGGAAGAACCTAGGGTATTCAACCTATTGTAATACTTTGCAGCAGAGTTGAAGGGAGGTAGCATTCTATGGATTGTTTGAAGAAGTTTTATTCAGAAATTCTCTAGGATTCGGGAAGCAGTTCAAACCCACAGCTGCTCTGTGGAAACCCTATAAGGGTTTGGATGATCAATAGTTGATGAGAGCTAATCAGTGGCCAGGTGATTGAACTAGGTCACCTTTTTATACTCTTTGATACCTGCCACACAATGATTTCCTAAGAATTGTAAATTAAGTAAGGAGAACAACAGGACAGTAGATCTCATACTGGTAAATAAAAGGCAACTTTTAGGTTATAGATTACCTGGCAAAAAGATCAGAGGCAAATAGTCTTAAAAGGGGTTGTAGGAAATGGAATAGAGTCATAAGACAGCTTGGGGTTAGAATTGTGGGCTTGAGATGAAAGGAGGAATTAATAGGTAATTATGGAGAAGATGGGAAATTGGCTCAACTCCATATTTTTGCAATCACAGTAGAACATATTGTTTATTGGCTCTCATTCTACCATGACCTAGAGATGTAGTACGATGGTTCCCTGCTTCTGTCTTTGATAAATTCTGGCCAACTGACTTCTCCCTAAGAGGGCATTCTTTCATTTTCTTCTTCAATGCACTTCAGTGCATCATAACCAATGCTTAACTCAAGAGAACCTTGCTGTTAATTTATCTTGTTTTCCTTCCGACCACATAAGGAGATCTAAAACCTGAGCTTCTATTTTCCGATTTACAATATACAGCCAAGAATTGACTGCTATTTAAAGGTGAATTGCCTTCATTTGAATTTTGACAGTAGCTTGTTTTTTTTTTTTTTAGCATATTATAAACCATCTTTAAAACTGCTCATTTCACCCACATCCAAACTACCAGGACATACCATCATTTCACTATTATCCTGGATACTTTGGTCAATCTCCAGATTATGTGGGCCCATAATGCCCATAGACCCAGGGCTGCTTGGCAGTAAGTTCCCTCATCTGTACAATGGGGACAATAATGGATATCCCCTGGGAAGGTTGAGTGGGCTGCTGGGAAAACTCCTTGTAAACTGAGAAGTGGGAGACAGTTGTAAAAGACATTGTTATTCCTAGAACGCCATTACCAATTGGAATGGCCCCAATCATGCTTATTGTCCTGAGAGCTGGGCTGTTTCCAAGTTAGTGTGGCACTGCCTATGCTGTGAATGGACCCTTGACAGCCATCAGACTGTGCCCATCTGATTTGGGGAACTAGATGCAGCTGGGCAACATGCATTTCAAGGGTTGTTTCTGATTGGGATCATTATGCTTTGAAGAATGTTTTGTTCTGCCATTCCCCATGACACGTTTCTGCTCTCCCAATCCAGTACTTGGTTGAACCTACTTCCTAAATTTACAATTCCCTGCCGAAGTCCTGTGATGCATATGCCTTTCTGAAAACCCCATGGCTCCTTCTTTTTTCTTGGCCATCCTGAACAATCTTGTGATGAAGAGAAGGGTTCTTTATACCAGTCTATAAAGCAGTTTTACCTTTAGCCAGCATCCTTCCATATACAAGGGAACTTATCCCAGTGGCACAGGATTATAGCCAGAGTCATTGCTCTGTATCCCAAACTCCATTACAGTGCCAGCCCATGTACTCTATCCACGCAGCTGACTGCTCCTATACTTGTTAAGTGCTGTCGAATCGGTTCCAACTCATGATGACCCTGTATAGGGTTTCCACAGAGCAGCTTTGGGTTTGAACTGCCTAACTTGTGGTTCTCAATCCAGTGCTGATCCTACAGCACCACACCAGGAGTTCCCTTTGTACTTAGGTCTCCTAAGAACAGGTTATAGCAGAGCTGACTCTGATTCATAGAGACTCCATATATGTCAGAACTGTGTTCCATAGGCTTTTCAGTGGCTGATATTTCAGAAGTAGATTTCCAAGTCTTTTTTCCAAGGGTGGAATTGAACATCCAACTTTTCAGTTAGCAGCTGAGTACATTAACTACATAACCGAGATGTTCTAAGACCAAAACTGTTACCATTAAGTTGATTCCAACACATGGTGACTGCATGTTTGTCAGAGTAGCCTGGTGCACTGTAGCATTTTCAGTGGCAGAGCTTGTGGAGATAGATCACCAAGTCTTGCTTTCAAGGCACCTCTGGATGGATCTGATGCTTCAACATTTTGATTAACAGCTGAACACATCAACCCAGGGACTCCATCATAACTATACCTTCTGCAAAGGAGGAGTTCATATTGTCTACACTTATTTTCAATGATATCAACTGATACACAAGTGAAATTTTAAGAAAACAGACTGACATGGTAAGAGGCAGTAGAGGTGGATCTTTTAAGAGATTTAGAAGCAGGGAACAAGAGACAGCAAGATTTCACTGGAGTAGGATTTAACCGTACTTGTCCCTATTTGACTGCCTCCTTGATGTGTGTTTATGTATATGAATGTGTGTATGTATGCATGTAATATATGGTGAATGACTACCAGACACACAGTTAGGTTTTTAATATTAAATTGTAGAATAGCCATAATCCTATAAAGTATGGCATATCTTTCCTATCTTGAGGAGGAGATAATAGTGCACAGAAGAGAGCAGTCATTAATTCCAGGGCCAATCAGCATGGTTAGACAAGAATTCAAACTCAAGTTTCTTTTATTAGAAAAGAACAAAAACATGTTCAAGACAATAAGCAACCTAGCCTCTCTAGTCTGCATATTAGCTGGTCTCAAAACATCCTTCTTTCTCACCCCTGGTTCCTTTTAAAACAAGATACTTCCTTCACCTCCTTCTTCATTTCCTATGCATTTCTATTTAGTCAAATTTAAAATTATCCTGAGAATATCATGGTATTGGCTCTGGTAGCTTTATTATACGTGCACCTGCCAAAGCTATCATGTTAGAAAATTATACATTCTGGCAAGAAAATATCCAATATATCATTTTCAGATCAAATCCACTGAATGTTATACACGTTAACAGATCTGAAGGAAATCCGTGAACATCATCAAGGTGTCCTCTCTCTAACAGGAAGTCTTCTCTCACCTCTGTGGTTGCCCAGACAATGAATCTGAAGAGTACATCCCTGCATCCCACGCTCCTTAATGGGTCCTAAGAAAACTAGGATCAGTTCTGGAAAGCAAACCAAAGCAAGTGTCTCTTAGTTCAACTCAATGAAGGGTTTTCTAGACTGTGGTAATAGGAACATTTCCTGTCTCATACGAAGAACTTTCTGAGAAGGAGAGCATGTTAAATCAGTAAGCAATCCTCTATTGATGCTAGCTTGGCTGTCTCCTGATCTTCTTTCCTTCCCCCTCTTTTCCTTTTTCCTTCCTTCTTTCCTCCCCTTCTTCCAGTTTGTATATATATTTTCTTTAAAGAGTGTTTAGTTGATAAAGCCAGATGCTCTCCAAGGCTTGTTAGAGAAGTTGACAACATAAACAAATGCTCTTAACACCCATCAGACAGTCTGCAGAGTTTAGTGCTTTGAAATCTATATGTTAATTCCTGTCTCAAAGTGACCTGTGTATATTGCTTCCTATTCATTACTTAGCTTTAGAATTTTTTATGGTTTGAATGTTGTTCCTTCTGTGTGGGGTGAATGCAACCTTGTTTGAAGAAATGGGGATTTTCCTTGGCAGATGTTATCTGTTAAATTAATGAGGCCATACCAGATTCATAAGCTCATTGCCTATGAATCAATTCTGACTCATAGCGGACCTTTAAGACAGATCAAAATGGCTACCTCTTGAAACGGTTGAACATCAACCATTTCTTTTTGGTACAGTGACTGTGTATTCGTTCCATCTTCTTTGGATGCTTTCTGCATCATTCAATCTTTTACCGATAAAATTCTTCAATATTTCAAGTTGAGGCTTGAATTTTTTCTTCAATTACCACAGCTTCAGGAATGTTGAGTATATTCTCTTTTGGATTTCCAACTCCAGGTCTTTACACATTTCCTTATAATATTTGTCTTTGTCTTCTTGAGCTGCCTTTTGACATTTTCTATTCAGCTCTTTTACATCTTTATTTCTTCAATTTGCCTTAGCATCTCTACACTGGAGACCAAATTTCAGAGTTTCCTCTTCCTTCCTTCCTTCCTTCCTTCCTTCCTTCCTTCCTTCCTTCCTTC